>NW_015388415.1:135955-175967 GCF_001527695.2 Protobothrops mucrosquamatus
AGAAGAAGAAGAAGAAGAAGAAGAAGAAGAAGAAGAAGAAGAAGAAGAAGAAGAAGAAGAAGAAGAAGAAGAAGAAGAAGAAGAAGAAGAAGAAGAAGAAGAAGAAGAAGAAGAAGAAGAAGAAGAAGAAGAAGAAGAAGAAGAAGAAGAAGAAGAAGAAGAAGAAGAAGAAGAAGAAGAAGAAGAAGAAGAAGCTGAGCAGATCCAACAAAGGGCAACTACATCTGAAAATGAGAATGCAAAGAGGATCCATAGATCGCCATCTGTCCTTCTGCCTGGTTTAGCTTTCAAGGAAACTCCATGCCTTGGACATTTATCAATAGTAAAGATGCTTTAACTTTGGGTTTGTTTTAAAGTTTATTTCCTGGTTTCGGCGGAAAGTGCACTTGAGTTGCATTCAGCTTCAGAAATCTATTTTTCATGGACGTTTTTCTTATCAATCACTGTAATGAAATACCCTGATTCATGTCCAGGCCAGTTAATTTTCTTGTCAGTTCTGTAAGGCTGTCTCTTCCACCATCTATAACTCACTACTAGCCCAACTTTTTCTTCTCTTCCCCTCAAATGTCTACCTAATTCCCCCTAGCAAAGGATTGCATTGAATTTCAGAGCATCAGAATCCATTCTTTGTTAGCCACTGGCACATTTGAACTCTCTATTTTTTTTCAGCATGCATCATACTTGTTGCTTTGGGGTACATCTAAATAAACTGGGAATGCTGCAAACCAGATGAGTTCAGGGGTCACACTAAGCTATGATGCATTTTCATTTGTGATTTGTGTTATGTATCAGTCAGTTCACTGGATTACATAAGAATCCAACTTAACCAGCCAGAATTGTTGAGACGCAAGCAGCATACAGGATACTACTACTAGTAATTATTATTATCCAATCTTCTCTTTCATTGATATCGAAATATCAGGTGGGGTATGAATTGAGCTAGGAAAAAATAACAAAATACTGTGATTTGCAAATTGAAGTTGAGCGATTGTGGAGGAAGAAATCAAAGTACCAATAGTAATAGGAGCCCTTGAACAAAACCCAAAGGGCTGCCTAGATAAATGGGAGTTTTGATCTTATTGGACCTGAATATCCTGGCTTTGCAAAAAAAACCCCAGCCTACCTGGAACTGCCTATATACTCAGAGGTTACCTTAACAGCTCTTAGGTCCTTGGTTAGGGCTTGAATTGTTAAGTTTTTACCAGTCCCAGACTGAATCGAATTGAAGATTAACAACAACAACAATAATAATGACAGACACCTGCCACATAACACCCCAGAGTTAACAATTGTCGATAAGAAAGACAAAAAAGTCTGGATAGTGGATGTGGCAGCACCTGGAGATAACAGAATAGAAGAGAAAGAACTGGAGAAGATAACAAAATGCAAAGACCTACAAATAGAAATAGAACGACTGTGGCAAAGGCAAGCAAGGGTAGTACCAATAGCAACAGGCGCCTTGGGTGCAATCCCAAAACAACTGGAGCACCCCTTTGAACACCCGTTGGCATTGACAAATTCACAATTGGTCAATTGCAAAAAGTGGCTTTACTGGGAACAGCTTCCATCCTGCGACGATATCTGTAATACTGTCAAACATCCAGACCTGCCTATCCCAGGTCCTTAGAAAGGACTTGATAGGTAGACAAAAATGCCAAACCCAGTCTGAACATCTGGCAGACTGTTGCGATGAATCCTACTGGCATTGAACAAACCCCCATCAGTCAATTGCAAAAGATTTACTTGGAACAGTTGATAACCTATGACAATACTATCAAACAGCAACATCTGCCTATCCCAGGTTCTTGGGAAGGACTCAATAGCTGGATAAAAAGCCAGCTCCAGTCTAAACATCTGGCTGACTATGTGATGAACCATTCAAGAAACCAGGGTTTAAATATGCATGAATCTGAATAAATAATTGACTCCATCCATAGCTTGAAATTCAGCTGGGAATTTCTTTTTTTTTTTAAAGATACATTTATTTCTAGCTGTGTTCATATATCTACAGGGAGATTTTAAATTTTCATCTGCACGTTAAGCTAGGGGATGTTTGAATCTGCTTCACTGTAAGAAAAAAATGCTATGGAAATCATTTCAGCCAGGCAGGACTTTTTTTATAGAAAATGCGACTTGTTCTTAATAAGAAGAATGTAGAAGAAATTAGTTTTATTGGCATTTTAATAGGAATCGATCCAATTCTCGCATCCGTAGTCAACACACAAACTGTAATACAGTAGCATTTTGAGAGCTTGTCATTTTTCAATTGCTACAAGTGCTTCTCGCTTCAAAAAGGAATGACATTCGGGGGAAATATGCATTCAGGGAAATGTGCATAAAAAAAAGGAAACGCACACAAAAAGTGCGGAACACAAAGCCACACAAATATTAGGAGAAAATGCCTGCAAAATAGTTGAATATTAGGAGAAACGTACGCAAAATGCACGCTGCTTCTTGTACTCACCAACTGATGCAGAAATCAGATGAAATGGTGTTAAAAGTCAGAAATGGATTAAATGCAATGCATTTTAAATTCAACACTTCGTACAGAGCCACTATCAAAAGTGTGTGTGTGTGTGGGGGGGGGAATCTGTAGGACTTTGAGAAAGCAGAATTTGTTATTAGGGGAAATGGAAAGAAATGAAAACTCTTGCAAGCATTTAAAATATTTCCTAATTCTTTTTTTTGGGGGGGGGGGGTCTCTAAAATATAAACTGCAGAAGGAATTTTGAATTCATGTTGACATGTTTTGACAGAGTTCCACTGTAAGAGAAGGATCATGAAATCCCTGGGGTAAAATTGAGTTAATCTTGCTCTAAGCTCTCTTACTGGGTTACTGTAAGAAAGAAGAGAAGGAAAAACCAACCAGGGGTGTTGGTAGCCTTAAGAAGAAAAGTGGGCATGGATTTATTTTAAGCTCACCTGGGCTCTATATAATTCTGGCTATAGCACCTTTAAAGAATATAACAGAACTAGAAATGGGGAATCAGAAAGATTAGAGATTGGAGCAGTTATCTTTCAAAGAAAATCTATAGCAATGTGGCAATGTGTGTGTGTGTAAGAAAGAGAGAGGGGGAAGAAAGGGGAAGAGAGAGAGAGAGGAAGAGAGAGGAAGAGAAAGAAAGAGAAAGAAAGGGAGAAAGAAAGAGGGATAGAGAAAAAGGAAGAGAGAAAGAGGGAGATGAAGGAGAGAGAGAGAGAGAGAGAAAGAGAGGAAGAGAGAAAGAAGGAAAGAGAGGGAAAAAGAGAGAGGAAGAAAGAGACAGAGGAAGAGAGAGAGAAAGAGAGAGAGAGAAAGAAGGAAAGAGGGAAAGAGAAAGAGAGAGTGATAAAGAGAGAGGAAGAAAGAGACAGAGGAAGAGAGAGGTAAAGAGAGAGAGAGAAAGGGAAAGAGAGAGAAAGAGAAAGGGAAAGAGAGATAGAAAGAGAGAGGGGGAAAGAGAGAGAGACACACACAAAGAGATCAGTTTATGGAACTGAACGTTAGTTGATATGAAGGATTCTCATTTGACAAATAGGATGAAATCAACACAACACTTATTTCTTCTCCTCCCCCCCCACACACACACTGCAAAAAAGCTTCACCCAAAAGCTTAGCAGAGGCAGATGGGGAAACCAACAAATGAGAAAAAAAGTCACTCGAGAGATAAGTTTGAAATCCAATTAGGGCAGAAGACAAGGAACATGCCCTTGCTTAATAAGACACTTAACACTACAACAAAGTTGGGTCAACTTAGCAGCAGTTGTGCTGATGATAGAAACCTCCCGTGTACCAAGGGACTAGCTGTGTGCGCTAATTTCTGTGAAAACCACATTTTTCTATCATCAGTTGCCAGGAAATTCACTTCTTAAGTGTTCCTGATATAATGAGCTGAAGACAAAACCGGACCAATTAAGGCATAAGTTGGTAATAAACCTAATTGTTCTTAAAAGAATGACTCACAACTATTCCAAATCTCGTGAAATAACATCAGATTTGAAAATACCGATCCTCGTGAATGTGAACAGGCAAAATTTCCAGAAGACAGAAAGACTTCAGGAACGGTTCCAGAAGCTGCCTTGAAGATGTTACTTCCCAAGGTATCTCATCACGTTTGCAATCAGGGCTGCCAGCTGCAAGGAAGAACTATGCATGAACTTCTAAACTTAGGATACGAGGAGACCGGACAGCCATTTGTCTGAAATGGTACAGGGTCTTCTGCTCAAGCAAGGGGTTGGACTAGAAGACCTCCAAGGTCCCTTCCAATTCTGTTATTCTATCTTTTGTTCAGCGCCTCAAAGTCATTCTAGTATCGGTTTGTCTGTGAAGGTTCTCTATGGTCATTCTCAATCAGGGTTGCCCCAAAAGGTGCTTTTTCAAAGGCAATTAGACTTTCTTAGTTTTTTTCCTTGAAAATGTTTCCCTTTTCATCTAAGAAGCTTCTTCAGTTCTGAATGAATGGTGGGGAACGGAAGGATTTAGATTCTTTGCAGTCATCTCTGAGAGCCGTTGAGGCCACTTGGGGATTTATCTGTATCCTCAGAGTCACTTGAACCAGAGTGCAAATGGGTGTGGGACTTCTTGGGGCTCCTGAAATGACTGTGTTCAATGTTTTCAAAAAAAAACCAAAAAAAAAACCCAAGAAGGTCCAATTATCTTCTGGGGAAAAAAGCATCTTTGGGACAGCCATAATCTGGAGGATCTCCATAGAGGTGTTTGTGTGAAAACAAAAACGACAGCGGGTCCCCTCTCTCCCCACTCCAGTAATAGAAGAGGACCTACATGAAAGAAACTGAGAAGAAATATTCAAAATATCTTGACAACGGGATAGAAAAGCGGATCTCCTTTCCCGAGAGGGAAAGGGATGAAGGAATGGGAAGACCGATCTCAAAATGGCCTGCGATGACTCTGAGTCATCTATAACTTGCAGGAAGATCAAGGAGGAGAATTTCACTTGGTCCATCAGCTTCTGGCCAAACCCCAAACTTGCTTCTCCTGCTCAAACAGCATAACTCTCATTCCTGCTCATCAGCCAGGCAGAGCAAAGAGCAATTCCCCGATGAGATTTCAAAGCAGTCTTTTCGTGAAATCAATTCATCAGGGAATTCAACTGCAGAAATCTCGGGCAGTTTGAAAGATACTCAACAAAAAAAAAAATACCAGCAGATAGAAAGGTTGTTAAGAATGGAAGAACAAAAGTATGTACTATCTGGAGTGAGCAAGCATTTCTCCCTCCTGGGATTCAGAGTTTTGGTGCTCCCTAGCAAGGAGGTGGGCTAAAACAGCCCCCCATTCTTTCCCTAATTGGAGTTTGTTTTATAAAAAGGCCACTGAAGGCGAGCCTAAAGTATGTGTGTGGGTGCCTCAAGAAAAAGAGTCCAGTCTAGAAGATGGCAGAGACGTGGAGAGAAAAACTCCGATCCAAGTGCCGGCAGCAAAGCAGAAGTCTTCAGACCGCAAGAGAAAAGTGTCAGTTCTTAGAGTTGGAAGATGATTAAGGAGAGAGGGTGCAGTTGGCGACAAGAGCTGAAGAACTAGAAGACCTGAAGAGCTGAGAAATAGTTAAGATATTTTAAAACCCGTAAGACTGATAGACATAAGAATAAGAAATAAGAACAGAAGAATAGAAAATGTATGGCTTAAATAAGAATTAAGGGGGAGAGAGAGAGAGAAGGAGAGAAAGGGTAGATGGATAGATGGTTAGATGGATGGATGGATGGATAGAGATAAATAGACAGACGGACGGATGGATAGATAGATGAGATGGATAGATGAGATGAAAAGAGATGACATGGATATGAGATGAGATGGATATGAGATGGATGGATAGAGATAAATAGACAGATGGATGGATGGATGGATGGATGGATGGATGGATAGATAGATAGATAGATAGATAGATAGATAGATAGATAGATAGATAGATAGATGGATGGATGGATGAGATGAAATAAGATGGATGGATGGATAGAGGGAGAGACAGATGGATGGATGGATGGACGGACGGACGGACAGACAGAGAGATGAGATGAGATGGATGGATGGATGGATGGATGGATAGAGATAAATAGACAGGCAGACAGATGGATAGATAGATGAGATGAAATGAGATGAAATGGATATGAAATGGATGGATGGATGGATAGAGATAAATAGACAGATGGATAGACAGACAGACAGACAGATGAGATGGATGAGATGAAATGAGATAAATGGATAGAGGGAGAGAGCGAGAACGAGAGAGACAGATGATGGATGGACAGATAGATAAATGAGATGGATGGATGGATGGCTAGCTAGATAATTATCAAAAAGATAATAATATTTTTTGATCAAAAAATAGTGTTCCGTGTGTCTGTGTCATTACCTTATCAAGAAAAATCCCTAACCATAAGCCTACTCTCCCCCCTTGTTTCAAAAGGGAAATAAAGAATGAAAGATAACAATTTATAACAACCAGTCACTTAGCTTCAAATGAATTCAGATGCTTCCCTCTTCCATACTTTATCATGCTTTATCAATAGTCTTCGCACCCTTTTCTATAGCAACGACTTCGTCCTACGGGTATCCAACAGGTACACAATATCTCCCATATTAAGTGAAAAGAAAATCACAGATCTTCTGCTAACCTTACTGTAATAGTTGGGTTTCTCCCCCCCCCCTTTGTAATATATCTGCAAGTCGTTTTTCTTTCAATGCTCTCCTTTTATTTTTCACTTAAAAAAAAAAAAAGCAAGCTGCTTTGTATGGCATGTTCAAAAAGATAGGATAAACATATGTTAGAAACAAGGATCTTAAACTGGATGCAATTATAATTTATTCAGTCCTAATTACTATCAGGAGCCATTCAAAGGGGGGAAAAATCTCTTATAATTTTCAAAAAAAATTTACGGTGTAGTTGATAGAGGGGCCTGGTTTATGCTTCCATGGGATTTGCTAGGTTTTAATTTAATGCACTATATAAACTCATCCAAAATTGAGGGTTTTTTTTTTCAAGGAGGCATTATTAAACAAAATACGACTTACGATGATAGGGCCATGCTGAGTTTTGAGCTAAGTTTTTCCCCCCTAATCATGGCTATGCTGAATGAACCATAATTGGCTAGGTTCGCATTTAAGTCATAAAACATTCTTTACAAACCACAGAAGCAATGTTTCTACATTGTGCTAAGCCAAAGCAAGATAAATAATAGTTTAATTTAAAGCATTAAGCCACTCAATAAATGTCTAGAAATGGAAACAGATGGGGTGCATCAGCGGTAATTCATCACAACCTCAGAGGATTGTCAGCGAGTGCCCAGGCAAGGACTTAAGACTTTTTTCAGTTAGCATGTGCAAAGTTCCATCACATTAAACCTAAAACATGGTTTTACACAGGGCTGAGTTTCGCTTTTTTGCCAGTGGGCGCTTGTTTTATTTACTGATGGATTCAAGACACAGATAAATTTCTTCCACAGCTGTTATTTTTCTTTTCCAAAGTCAATTCATTGATCTGCGGCCGCTGGAAGGAGAGAGATTTATCAGCTACGGAGATGCACGTCTTTAATTCTCCCAGATGGTTAGAACAATCTTCTCCAACTGAATGCCCACCAAATTCTATGTACTTATGACAGTTGCAGTGTCCCAGGATCATGGGATCCTCTTTTGCATCCTTCTGACAAGCAAAGCCAATGGGGAAGAGGGATTCACTTAACAGCTGGGTTGCTAACTGATCAACATAAGGAATGGTTGCTGGAATCGGGTATGTCTAGTTTAATGAAGAGAAGGATGAGGGGGGACATGATAGCAGTCTTCCAGTATCTCAGGGGCTGCCCCAAAGAAGAGGGAGTCAAGCTATTCTCCAAGGTGCCTGAAGGTAGGACAAGAAGCAACGGATGGGAACTTGATCAAAGAGAGATCCAACCTAGAACTAAGGAGAAACAGTGAGAACAATTAACCAGTGGAACAACCTGCCTCCAGAAGTGGTGAATGCTCCAACACTGGAAGTTTTTAAGAAGAGAATGGACAGCCATTTGTCCGAAATGGTATAGGGTTTCCTGCCTGAGCAGGGGGTTGGACTAGATGACCTCCAAGGTCCCTTCCAACTTTATTTTTATTATTATTATTGTTATTGTTGTTGTTATTGTTGTTATTATTGTTGTTATTGTTGTTGTTATTATTGTTATTATTGTTATTGTTGTTGTTATTATTATTATTATTATTATTATTATTATTATTATTATTATTATTATTATCTGCAGTGATTCATGGCAAGAAAAGTTGTAAAACGGGGCAAAACTCACTTAACAATTATCTGACTTAGAAACAGAAATTTTAGGCTCCCTTGTGATGGTACGTTACACCCCATAAAAACAATAGGGTTATTCCCCATTGTTGAAACGGCTTCCTCTTCTGACACTTTTATTGCTTCGTCAGAATCCATCACATTCCAGCGTCAAAAATCACAGGCGGCCAGAACGGGTTGGAGCAACAACGAAGCGTCCCTTTCAATCCAGCTACAAGCTGATGAAAAAAAAAATTTGCTCTCCAAACTTCTTCCCAAGAAAAGAATGCTGGGAAAATTCTCAGGGGTGAAACATAACCTTCCGACATCTAACAGCTGTGTTCGCTCATCAGGGGCAAGCAGCTCATTCAAGCAACTGCATTTATATACACGATGCTAAGCTAGATTATTGGGTGAGGGGGAGGTGTGTTAACCTGATGTGTGAAGCAAATGGTATTTATTTATTGTATTTGTATCCTTTGCTAAATGCTCTAATTGCACGACTCTGGATGGTGATCAATGAAGTAGAAACCAAAGAACAAAAATCAATAAAGAAAGCTGTTACAACAGAAGAAGCAAAATTGCAGCAAACAAGAGTGCAGATGGAGGCCTGCAACAAATCAAGAGAGCTTGATAGAACGGGAGGCTTGCAATATTCGACATTCCTGGAGGACGCGTGCTTTCCGCAGTTTGTTTGTTTTAGTTTATAGCTGAGTATACTAAGGTTGAAAAAGGGGTCAATTCAGTAACCAGCTTTTGCTGCACAAATGATGCATTTGGTGATGAACGTGAGCAAGCTCTATTTCTGCGTCTCCCAACTGGCACTGCATGCTCCTGTCTATCTGCGGCCTCCCTGGCTTGTCGTATTTTGATTAAGACATTGAATGGGGCTTTTTCAAATGGAAAAGAAGACAGGAAGCCTCAGCAGTGGCATCCTTTGCCACGTCTAACCGCAACATCATCTCAAAAGCCCACCACGAAAGCCTCCAAGGAAATGCTCAGGCCGATTGAGAAGGAGATGGACAAATAGCGAGGCCTCTTTCAAAAAGGAGTAAAAGTATCTGAGCAGCTGCAGAAGAGACGTCCATGTAGATTGGTTTTTAGGCATAATTGTGTGTACTGTATATGTGTGTGTATATTTGCAGGAATCTACTCCTTCAGGTTTATGGAGGAATGATGATAGTTAGGGAAGGAACTGGGGAAGAAGATCTTAAGTATGAGGGTCCCTTGGTGCTCTCTGAGCTTGGATGTTTTTCTTGCAGACATTTCATTGCCCAAACTAGGTGATGTCATCAGTGCTAGAGTCTAGAGTCTAGCACTGATGATGTTACCTAGTTGGGTAATGAAACATCTGCAACAAAACAGAGAGCACCAAGGACTCCATACTCCTCCTCCTCCTCCTCCTCCTCTCTGTAAACCCCATTTCCTCCTAGCATTGATGATGTTACCTAGTTTGGTTAATGAAACGTCTGCAAGAAAACAAGCAAGCTCAGAGAGCACCAAGGACCCCATAGTCAGTCAGTCACTCCGTCTTTCCTTCCTTCCTTCCTTCCTTCCTTCCTTCCTTCCTTCCTTCCTTCCTTCCTTCCTTCCTTCCTTCCTTCCTTCCTTCCTTCCTTCCTTCCTTCCTTCCCTCTCTCCTCTCCTCTCCTCTCCTCTCCATAAATTCCAATCCCTTCTAGGACTGATGATGTTACCTAGTTTGGGTAATGAAACATCTGCAAGAAAACAAGCAAACTCAGAGAGCACCCAAGACCCCACAGTCCTTCTCCTTCTCCTTCTCCTCCCTGCAAACTCCACTCCCTTCTAGCACTGATGATGTTACCTAGTTTGGTAATGAAATGTCTGCAAGAAAACCACCCAGCTCAGAGAGCACCCAGGACCCTTCATTTCAACCCTGAGCTACACACATTTTCCTTTATTGGTCTTATGTATCCCTCCACCAAAGAAGCATGATGCAGAATCACCCTGATTTCACAGGAACGTGCTACCTAAACAAGACGCTGTGGGTTTTAAAAGCTGCCTTGCTTCTTGTGTCATTAGCACAGGCCAACGTGGATGTTTTTGACCTCCAACGTGGTCTCTCGTTTCTGGAGGATAAATCTGGCGATGACTCCAACAAAACAGTTTTTAGACACAGCGGGTCTTAGAAGGCCTGCTGGCGTCCATCTGCGACAACATGTCCGTACAAGAAGACCTTAAAAAAATAGGATGCACATTGCCGTGTTAGGTTTCCTGAAAATGTTTTCCATTTTTTCAAAAAAGTGAGGCTGTAATTCTGTCAACTGCATTTCAACGTGTGCCTAAGCGGGAGGTTTATGAATTATGCACCTTTTTTCCCCTCTCCTTCCTTAAACCCAAAATCTGAGTCGGTATTGAAAGAAAGACGGCACAAGCACCTTGACTCTGAAACTCTGATATTAATTGTGCAATTCTACGTTTCTCTTATATTCGTAGTAGACTATCCTTTCATTTTTGTAGCAGACTATTAAAAGGAACTCCTGAGGCTTTTTAAAATAAAATTATATAACCCTGTTAAAATCAAGAATATAGAAATGAAGCCAAAGTCACTCCCAAATAAATTCCAGAATAAAATGAAGGCTAACAGACAATGTTCCTGGTAGTTCCTGGTAGATCTCTCATCACTGATAATTTGTTAAGACAATAAACGTCAAGACCTGTAACAAGAATCTACCACACTAATCTCTGTTAATAGAATAATAGAGTTGGAAGAGACCTTGGAGGTCTTCTAGTCCAACCCACTGCTCAAGCAGGAGACCCTATGTCATTCAAGACAAGAGGCAGACCAGTCTCTTCTTGAAAACCTCCAGTGATGGAGCACCCACAACTTCTGGAGGCAAGCTGTTCCACTGATTAATTGTTCTCACTGTCAGGAAGTTTCTCCTTAGTTCTAGATTGATTCTCTCCTTGATTAGTTTCCATCTGCTGCTTCTTGTCCTGCCTTCAGGCGCTTTGGAGAATAGCTTGACCCCCTCTTCTTTGGGCAGCCCCTCAAATATTGGAAGACTGCTATCATGTCACCATTAATCCTTCTCTTTGTTAGTCTATGCCAGGGGGAGGGAACCTTGGCTCTTTTTATGACTTGTGGACTTCAGTACCCAGAATCCCTGAACCAGCCATGCTGACTCAGGAATTCTGGGAGTCCACAAGTCATAAAAGGGCCAAGGTTGCCTACCGCTGCTCTATGCATGCCCAGTTCCTGCAACCGTTCAACATATGTTTTAGCCTCCAGCCCTCTAATCATCTCTGTTACTCTTCTCTGCACTTTTTCTAGGTCTTTTTTATATCGCGTCGCCAAAATCAGATGCGGTATTCCCAGTGTGGGCTTATAGTTCTTCTGCTACCTTTGGAAAGCAGGGGATATTATCCCATCTCTCCTGGTTTTCAGGGAGCAAAGATCAGTATCTGTGGGGCATTCATGCCATTGCATATTTCTGACTTGGATTGCACCCCCCCGACTCCCTACTACGTCCCCAGGTCCTTTTTGCCACCATTGAAAAAAAATTAGCCCGATGAAGAACAGATTTATCTTTGAAAGTGAGTGTGCAGTTTTCAGTTCACACCTCTCCTTCGAAAGGGCTGCTTTTTTTTTTAACCACTCTCTGGAAATTCTTCAAATTACGCACGCCGGCAGGTATACAGAAAGAATTAGGAGCCAGAAGGAAATAAGGGGACAGAGGAGAAAATGAGATGCAACGCCAGCCGGTTGAGATTTTTTAAACCTTGCATAAATATGGAGAGCCACTGGGATGTTTGCAATCGCCTGTAACTCTTTTGATATTTTTCCTTCCTCTTTGGAAGTTAAAGTTAATGAACAGCTGGAGCCAAGTCTGGGAAATTGGCAGTAAGTACTGAAAATGGATTGGTTCTCTAAGACCTCAGATTAAAATCTGTACTGCTGGCTTCACCTTGCTTTTTTTTTTTTTTTTTTTTTGAAAAGAAAGTTCTGCATATTTTATGTTGGGCTGAGATTTGTTGGTTTATTTTGCACTGCATGTCATAGTTTTAACCATCTGCAAAATGTTAAAGAGGAGTTTATTCTCAACTGGGTTCATTCTAAATTGTTTAGCTTTGTTGCTTGGGATTGATTTAAAAACTGGGTGCACCGTATGTACAGATACACATATTCAGTATAATGTGGAACAGTAAATACCAGCCAGGTGGCAGCACAAAACTGGCCTTATATAATTTTGGAGGGTTAGGCTAGGTTAGGTCTGCTTAGCATTGGATGGGACACCACTAGGAAACCTTTTAGAGTCAGAAATAAGCTATATGAATAGTTCCACAAATCCCCAGGAGTGGAACTCTGTTTGAGGGTCATTGAGTGGGGCACAGGCAGCAAGGGAGGAACAGGTGAAGGATTTCTGTCCACTGCAAAGTCAAGTGAAGGATATCCTCTTGAGAATAGGACCAGCAAAAAGACACTTCATTAATCTCACTTAAATTTAAACTTCATTGAAATTAATGTCAGTTGTTTAAACTTAATTAAGATTGTTAGTCTCTATGTATTTAATTTTTTTTTCTGATATATTGAACAGTCTTCTTGAGTGGCACTTCTGGAGAGGGTCTGAAGGTCACAAGGACAAAATCCTCCAAAACCTTTGATTAGCCACCTCTGTCTGCTAATGAGTATTTGTAGGAGATGGCCAGGCTGAGCTTGCGGGAGGGGTGAAACGTGTCATCAGTCTCTAATCCCTGCCCACCTTGAATTCCATTGACTCTTATCTACCACCGATTTGCTTGGACCATTAGTAGTTCAGATTCTTGTTTAAAGGTAGCATGAAATAAACCTGATGTTGTGATGACCGGGCTGAACCCGAGGGAGGGGGTCAAACGTGTCATCAATCTTGAGTCCCTTCATGCCCACAAGAGATCTAACTCCAGTCCTCCTTGAATTCCATTGACTTTTATCTACCACCAATTTGCTTGGACCGTTAGTACTTCAGATTTTTGTAGAGCGCAATTAGCATGCAGTGAGCCTACATTCGTTGGAACTGCCTGGACTTGATTGTCTGCATTTGACAGTAATACTAGTACTACTAATCATATTTAGCTGCCACTACTGGAGAAAGGTAACCGGTGATGCTTACCATTTTTGCCTTCCAAAGCCAACGTCTAGGGGTCAAGAGAACTTGATTAGCTTGCCTTCCCGACAATCATTTCTGTGCTGCAATAGGCAACAGATCAGGAACTCGGTGAAACCCTTGCCACCTCGTCTACCAGTGAATGCTAGAAATTACGAGAACCAAGGAGTGATCCTGGATACCCAGGAATCATCTCCCCTGTCTTTGACAGGGCTGCATGCCAGCTAATAAGAGAAAAGAACAGAAGAAAAGAAAAAGAGAGAAGAAAAAAGAAAAAAAAGTGCAAGGAAGAGCCTTAAAACTGGCAGCGTAGAATGGATAAGAGGCTATGGAAGTTGTATCCTACAAAGCTACGATGGGATCAGCCCGAGCTTCCTCTGCATGGATGATGGTACCTAGTTTGGGTCATGAAACGTCTGCAAGAAAACAACCAAGCTCAGAGAGCAACAAGGACCCCTCATTTCAACTTTGAGCTACAAATATCCTCCTTTGTTGATACCTTGAGCTTCCTGCCCCTGTGGTCCATTTGTTCTTGCTCTGCTCTGAAACTCTGCGAATAACAGATATTAAAATATTGAGCATTACACATTAAGTGAAAGTGAACCCCGTCCCCTCTTGCTGTTGGAAGAAATACATTTCAGACCACAAACATCTTCCTCAGAAGATTACGAATAACGGAGAGGATGGTGAAAAGGGAGAGTAAAGAACGCGGTGTGTTTCTCGGTGTGTTTCTCGGTGCAACTGCACTTAGGAACAGCAAGCTGAAAGGCTTAAACAGGAAGACAATGAAGGCAATGAGTGGGAAAGAGGTTCCATCCTCAAAGGAAGAACTAACCCTCCTCGGAGCTAGACTGCAATGTTCTAAGGTAAGACGGAGCCATGTGTGTTGCTAAGCCTTGCATTCGGTTAATCACAAAGACAAGGTGTGTGTTACATCCTGTTCTCAGTACAGTTGCGCAAGATCACACCTTCGCAGAAGGACCTCGGAGCTCACGGACTCACATAAAACTGCAAACATCACAAGCCTCTCAAGCAGAGACTGAAGGGCTACACATGACGCACGCTTTTGCAATCTCGAGAGTAGCTTCAATGGCATGGCCCAGGTGCACGAAGAGTAAACTTACCTGCAGTATCAGATCAAAAACTGACACCCTGAAATCAATGGAAGCAGGGAAGTTGCTATAGAGATGTGGGAAACTGACAATTCTTATGAAGGGAGAGCAAGCAGAATAAACAAGGGAAGTATTTGGGTTCACAAGTGCAGACCAAGGTAATTCCAGTGCAAGACATCTCTGGCCCATGGAAGATTTAAGAATGGACCTGCACTCTGCTGCATGTATCACCCTGCATTTTAAAACATGCACAAATACGCACAACTTAGAGTGCGCAGTTTAGCAACACAGTGTGGAGGTTCATAAATCACCTCCTTGGCTGAAGCTAAACAGGGTTGCAGTTGAGGATAGAACAATTCCGTTCCAAAACAATAAAAAAACAACAACAACTAGAATGTGGTTGATAAAAATGAATAGATGGTTAAGACATCAAAGACTCAAGAATAAGAACTGAATGTTCTTTCAACAGCTTGAAGAACGTGGAGTTGGGAGGAAAATCAGGCACTGGCTAAACTAACACAAAAGGTGTGGTTTGTATAAGTGTTCCCAGTCAGTGTGGTTGGTAGACTTTGGTTCAAGTGGGTTTTGTGAACCCAACAAACATAAATGTGTTCAACAACAATGGCTAAGTAAATTGGCTCAGCACGATGATAAACACTCTCTACTTAACATCAGAGCACCTGCAAGCAAGTGGAGAAAGTTCCAGATGTAGTATTCGAAACAAAAGCATATGCACGTTTATTCAGAAGAAGAAAAATCTACAATTGCTGGCTAAAGGCATTCTAAGATGTTGATTCATTATGTATCATACATGCAAACTGAATGGCTGGTGCTCCTATTTTCTTGTGACAGAAAGAACCAGCTCAGAATTCTCAGTAGGCTTAGATTGGCTCCATTCACACATGAAACTAAAACACATTCCAGTTTGTGTTTGACTGTGATCTCATTCTTCGATTTATCATTGAGATTTCTAAAGCCGCCCGGTTCAAGAGCACCACTGCACAGCTCATGAATTAAGAACATAAAAGACAATCATAACAAGAGATCAACTATAGCCATAAACTAATCCACATAATTCAATCCAGATACATATGCACCACAAATCCTGGGGTCCTTGAGGCATGTTTATAGGATAGCAGGGTCCAAGCTGTTTGGAAGAGGGCAGATACTATAATATCAACGCTTGCTTCCTAGACCACATCAAATGACAATGCTGGAGATATGGGACATGGAACACTTTCTCAGTTTTTATGAGATGGAGAGAAACAACGAGAGGCAATTGGTTCCTGGGACATCCAGGTCCTATGTCAGAAAAGCTTTATACATGACAATTGTATCTACTTGCCAACCAGAAACCCTCTGGTAACAAGTATACTTCCAAAACAAAGGCATTATACGGGCAACAAAGGGCATGTCTATAACTCTGGATGCCACTGCACCGTTGACCAACTATATCTTCAGAAGAGTCTTCAAGGTCCGCCCCATGTGCATGAATGCAATAATCCATTCATGACTAAAGCATAAGTGACTGTAAGGAAGGACTCCCTTCTGATGGAGGGATGCAAAGATCTTCCCAGCCCACAATTGACACCTGCTTTTCAAGCAGGACCAATGAGTCCAGGAAGGCCTTCAAACTGCAGGAAATTAAATTCCCTTCAGAATTAAAGATGGAAAATCCCAGCACCAGAAGAATCACAAACCCATTTGGTTTTGTCAGGGTTAAACCCCTTAAACCTCTTCCTCCCCATCCAGACCTTCCAGATACGGAGACAATATCTTGACAGCATCCCTTGATCCATCAGCAGCCCAGACGATTGTCATCTGCATATTCGTGACACTTGACCCTGGCTCAACAGACGACCACATCCAATGGCTAACGTCTACAGGAAGATGAAAGGGTCAAACCCTGAGACACCTCACAGGCCAGTGACTTTGTGCATGGTTTCTCTCCATCCATCAGAAATGATTGGGACCAGCCATGGGAGGGTAATCATCTCAGTCAAAGTGTCCATGAATTAAATAAACATTCCAATTTTTTTTCATACTATTCTACACATGGAGGAAATAAGTTATGATTGACTGCACAATAATTGGGGTCTGCACAACACCCCTCAGGTGTGATATCTATGTATCTAGGAGCAAACCCCACAACAGTATTAGAATTTAATTTTTTTGCCTAAAACTGCCTTCTATCCAAACTCTATTGGAGAAACCATGCCATAACAGACAGCTGTCATTCAGCATCCTTCAAGCATTTGCATTATTTATTTTTGCTGCAGTGGGAGTGCAGCCTTTATGTTAGTTTGGTGGAAACCAGACTGCTGTGGCGTATGTAGCAAACCATGGTTTTTGTACAGAGCATGAACCTGTTCGGCAATAATGCCTTTTGGGGAAAGCCCCACAGGCATGTAGATACACAGGCTGCTTTAGAAACATGAAGTTCCCAGGAGAGAAGGATGAGGGCGGTTTGATGCCACTTTGCTTGTTTGCCCATGGAGACTCTCCGTCATCCAGGTCATGGTTGTCCCAAAGGTGCTTTTTCAGAAGGCAACCGTGCTTCGTTTCTCCCGGAAGACATTTTTGCTTCTCATTCAAGAGGCTTTATCGGAACTGAAGAAGCTTCTTGGACGAGAAGTGACAAGTCTTCAAGGAAAAACAAAGTCCAGTTGCCTGTTGAAAAAAAAAAACCTTTGGGACTTTGTTTTATAAAAAGGAATACAAGCAAAACTCAGTCTCGGCAAGAGCTTTCTAAGGTTTCAAATGGATTTCCCCCCCTAAATCTAGGATTGTATACAAAGCATGCCTAAGAGACAGTCTATCTTTTTTTTAAAAATCTGCATCCTGCCTTTATTATTTTTACAAATAGCTCAAGGCGGTGAATATATCCAACACATCTCCCTTCTCCTCTTTTCCCCCACAACAACCCTGTGAGGTGAATTGACCTCAGAGAGAGGAACTGGTCCGAGATCACCCCGCTGGGTTTCATAACCTAAGGATGGACCAGAACTCCCAGTCTCCTGGTGACTGACCCACGGTCATCCATCTGGCTTTCATGGCGACGGTGGGACTTGAACTCAGTCTCTCCCGCTTGATAGCCTGGTGCCTTAAACACCAGATCAGATTGGCTATCTTCTATCTTGCTGCATCTTGCTGTACTCCTGGTAAGAAATACACAAGACTACCCACTTTCACCCATTTGTAAAGAAGTCAGATTTTCCAATGAAACCCGAGAGAGACCCATTGGTGAGCTTGACATCGCCGCGGCTGAACCGGCAGCGCCGAGGAAGCCGCCGCTGCCGTTCATTCGAAGCGCTTCGTGAGCTGTCCGAGGTGCTGAAAGCGCGCCGGCAGCCAGTCTTAGCGCGAAAAGACCGACGCGCGGAGAACGCCCGGCCGTCCCCAAACCCAACCGGGGTTTCAGATGTTATTGGCCGCCGATTCCTCGCCTTCCCCGTTTGCGGACCATGAGAGTTTGGAACCGCCACATAATCCGGGCGGCGCCGGTTGGGAAAGGCTGATTCCCGGTTGCCGCCAGCGCCGCCTCTCACTCCTAGAGACGGATCTTGCGAGAGCGCGCGCCCTCTCCTTTTTCGTTTCCTACGGACAGGCAAAACCCAGGTTTGCGCCTGCTTGTTTAGTCGCTGCCAACTCCCGATAGCGGGAGGGGGTTGCGGCGACTCAGAAGGAGAAGGGCAGGAAAGAGGCAGCAGGAGCCGGGGTAAAGGCAGGATTTGGGGGCCGCCTGGGGCGGGCGAGGCAGACCCGAGAATTTACTTTCGCCAAACCTGCCCGTCTAAAATCAGATTTCTCTGTCAGATTCAGATTAGAGAGTCTTTTGATAGAAACGACCCCCCCCCCCGTCCTTACAAGGCACTTTCAAGGCTCTAGACACACAAAGATAGGACGGGAAGAGGTCCTTTCTGGGTACCCCAATGCAGAAGCAGACAATCCGGTGATCCCAGGATCGTCAACCTCTACGCTCCCTGAGCATTGGCCAAGCTGGCTGTGGCTGATGGTGGGCGGGAAAGACCGAACCATCTGGAGGGCAACGGATTGCCGATCCCTGGTCTAAAAAGAGCGCCCGGCGCCCCTTAACCTCGAGCGCCGAGACTCGAACTGGCAGCTTCATCAGAGACTTACTTCCGCTTCCAGAAACTGACCGCAGCTGAGCAGCTCCCGCTGGACCTTGGCTAATCCCTTCCCAACCTCACGTGACAGAAACGCAGAGCCACTTTCGGAGAACAGGCGCCAGTCCGGATTAGGATACTGTATAATTCGCCGCCCATCTACCCTCTTCTAGCTAGCCTGAATTCCCATCCGCAGAAGGTGCGGAGAACAAGCGCCCGGACCGCGTGCGTGCCCTGAAACCCGTCCACAAAAGGTTTTCTGGAAATCTTAAAAAGGGTGTCAAAGCAAACAAACTCTTAGTAATTTCTTTGTGCTGCTTTCTTTTTATTTTGATCCAGCTTCCTCCTCCTGAAACACACACAAATGCAGGCACGCACCTTCCTTTCCTGTCCTAACAGATGGAGAGGTTAATTTATGGAGACTCGTTCTGGATGGTTGTTGGAACACTGCGCAGGTGAAAAGAAGAACACCGGCGCTGTAGGTTCTAGAAGCCCCCAGCCCTGATTCAGGGCCCAAGAAGGCCAGCGGGAAATTGGACGGAGCCGGCACCTCGTCCGCTCGCTTTAAGGGGCGAACTTCTCGATTCTCGCCCCTTGCTTAGAAAACAGAGCAGAGGGCAGGTAAATAAAAGCCAAGGATAAACCTGACCAGTGGCGCTTAATTTCAGGTCGAGGATCCCACCACCCCAGAACGCGGGTGCTTCTGAACACACGCAGAGTGGCCGACCCTTCCCTCGGAAGTAACTGCCGATGGGATCAGTGCTGGGGTCAAGACGGGGGTGAAGCTTCTTGGTTCCGGATTCTGAAGGAAGCAGCCCAGTCTGCGGCACCTGCTGAGTCCCCGGAGGCCAAGCGCCGAGGTGGCGGGCTGTCCAGGCTGCGCCGGCAGGAAGAGCTTCAAGGCGACGCCCTTCCACGCGGGCACAGCTCGACCTCTGCGTGGGCAGGAAACTCGGCAGAGGCGTAAATCTAGAGAAGGAAAAAGCAGGTCCCGGGACTCCCGAGTCTCCCCCAGTTCTGGGCGCGCAGGATGGAGAGAAGGGCCGAGGGGAAACTCGCAGAGATGCGCGCGCCATGGGCTCCGCGCCTCTGGCGCGCACCGAAGGACAGCCGCTTCTGCGCTCAGTTTGCCCAAGGCGCAAGGTCGGCTTGGCCCGCGCCTCAGCCCACCGGGTCTCCCGAAGGCTGCGCGCAAACCCCGAAGGCGCCGTTGGGGTTCAGCGTCTCGGGCGACGCTGTTCCCCTCCCCACCCTCTTTCCCACCGATGCTTTTCGGTGCGAGCCTGGGCAGGTACGTCCGTAGAACTCAGGCCACGGAGCTTCTGAAGGAGCGGCTTAGGTGAGTTTCGGGGGCAGTTCCCGCAGCCCTTGCCAAATAGGAACGGGCGGAGGCGATGGGAACTGTAGTCTTAGCAACTTGAGAGACACCGGGAGTGGAACTTCCTTGTTCGGAGAAAGCCGAAACTAAGTGCCTCTAGAACCCCCAAATAAGAATATCCCGCGCCAGAGTCAATGGTGGAGCTGTGTCTCTGAGCCTATGCAGAGTGTCCGCGCGAGAGTCTTCAGAGAAGCCTAAGGCAGCGGGGTGCCGGGAGGAGACCCTAAACGCTGACCACCACAGCCCCTGCGGGGAAGGTTACCGACACCCCCACTGGGAAAGGCGGCCGTGAGCTTCTCCCGAGGGGCGCTGCCACTCACCTGGCTCCACGGGCGGGCGAGTCCTCCCGGAGCGGCTCACTTCGGAACAATTCTGCCCCGGTCGGTCCGCTTCTGCCTCCTCCGCTTCCCCTCCCACAAAAGAGGCGGCCGCCGCTGCCTTCCCCCCTCCCTCGGGGAAGGAAACGGAGGAGGGGGGACGCGCGCGAAGCCCGCCCGCCCGCCCGCCTGACCGACCGACCGACAGACCGGTCGGCCGGGGATCCGCTGCGTCGCGCTGTGCCTGGGCTCCGCCGGTCGGGCCTCCTTTGTGCGCTCTGGAACCGAACCGAGGGCCAACCGCGGGGGCGCAGCCAGCTCCGAGGCTGCCTGGTCGGGGAACCTTTTTATATAGACGCGCGCCAGTTCCACGCCCCAGGACGGGAGCCCGAATCACAAACTCCTTCGCCAGGCAAAGCGCTGGGAGGGATTTGTACCCACTCCAGCCTCCCTCCTCCCCCAGATCACCAATGCCTGGGGACCCGGCGGCGGCGGCTGGTGCTGCAGCCCACGCCCCACCCCGGGTTGCAAACGCCCTTGGCGCGCTTCCCTCCAAGACTTCGGAGCCAGCAGGGCGGGTTTTGTATGGAGAGCGCAGCTCCCGGCCGGCTAGGAATCCAACCCCACGGACAAACCAAACGCGCTGGTCTCCACTCGGCCTTTGGGGAGGGGGGGGGAAAGGTTCGGAAACGGCTTAGTTAGTTCCTTCCATTTCAGGTAGTCGAGCGCAGCCCCCGCCAGTCACGCGCGCCTTTGGGAAGGCGCTGCTTCCCCCCCCCCCACGGCATTCGGAGGGAGTTACTCCCACGTAAAGTATGTACAGAACCACCCCCACCCCCCGCGCGGAAAGTGCAGAAGGAGCTCGTTGGGACTTACTTCTGAGTAAACCGGAGGGAAAAAAAAAACCAGGCACCGCGGCGGTTTGCCTCGCCCTTTATGAGCGCGGCTTGAGGATTGTAAAGCCACGTTCCGCAACTGAAGCGGGTAGGGTGGAGAAGAGGGAGATCAAAGAGTCAGCCAGTCTGCATGGCGGATGCTCCAACATTGCGCTCCCCGCGATCATTCTGGCTTTTGAACCCCGTAAGCCATATCGTCCTCTTTCTCAAGCCCCGTTCGGGGGCCTTTCCTCGCCCAGGTTTGGTTTTTAAAAAGTCCGGTGAGCCGTCCTTTGTGGGGGACGTCTAAATCTGAGCCCCAAAGCCAGACAAACTCAGGGTTCCCCTTTTCTCTCCCCGCGCTTTCAGAAGCGAAGCTAAAACGCGCCCGTTGCTACAACAGCTTAGTGAGGTGGAACAGGCTGAGAAAGAGAAGTGGGGGGGGAAGGGGTGCGGGGGGGGGAGGGATGAGACCCATTTCTTTTATGGAATTGCAAAACATTCCACATCCTCTCGTGGGAAGGTGTATTGTGCTTCAAATTTAAATCTTAGTACAATACATTCCACCCTCCACTCTAGCAGAGTTCCAGAAATTACAGAGGTGGGGAAGACATAATTCTCCTGCCTGCTGATGGCATTTACACATACACAACACAGGGAGGGAGGGAGGCACAGGGAGGGAGGGAGGGAGGGAGGGAGGGAGGGAGAGAGAGAGAGAGAGAGAGAGAGAGAGAGAGAGAGAGAGAGAGAGAGAGAGAGAGAGAGAGAATTTTTGTATTTTGCTCTCAAGCCCTTTAAAATATTTGTTATTATTGTCCAGTTACTTCGAGGTGTAAAAATGGAAGGGGAAAGAGAAAATTCACCCATAGAACTCTGTAAATCAAAACAGGAAAATAAATGTATGAAAACAGAGCAAATTGGCAAGCGCCCGCGTGTCTTTACTTTTACATTTAAGCACAATGGTGTGAACAGATTTCAATCATTTCTGCTTAATATCCACATTGTCTTTTCGGGGGGTTCGAGGACAGAAGAAGTACTGTCGACTGAAAGCAAAGGGGCCCTGACCCAGCTTTTAGTTCTCACAGGAACTAACCACACGAGGACAAAGAAAGAACAGAAAGAACAAGAAAAGGGCCAGTTTGGTCTAGTAGGGTTAAGGCACTAGGCTAGAAGCCAGGAGATTGAAAGTTCTAGTCCCGCCTTAAGCATGGAAATCAACTGAGTGACTTTGGGCCAATCACTAGGAGACTGGGAGTTCTATCCCGCCTTAGGCATGGAAATCAGCTGGGTGGCTTTGGGCCAATCACCGGGAGACTGGGAGTTCTAGTCCCGCCTTAGGCATGGAAATCAGCTGGGTGGCTTTGGGCCAATCACCAGGAGACTGGGAGTTCTAGTCCCGCCTTAGGCATGGAAATCAGCTGGGTGGCTTTGGGCCAATCACCAGGAGACTGGGTGTTCTAGTCCCGCCTTAAGCATGGAAATCAGCTGGGTGGCTTTGGGCCAATCACCAGGAGACTGGGAGTTCTAGTCCTGCCTTAGGGTGACTTTGGCCAGCCACGCTGTCTCAGCCCAGCCCACCTCACAGAGTTGTTGTTATGGGAAAAATAGGGAGAGGAAGGAGTCTTGGGTATGTTTCCTGCCTTGGGCTATTTATAAAATATAATAAAGTTAGGCCATAAATAAAATAAAAAAGTATATTCCTGCATAGAAAGTCATATGGAGAGAAAGATCACCGCTGGTTCTTCAAATGTTAGAGTCTCCACTGATAAGACTATGAATGATTCCCAGTGTAAAATATTATCTCCAATATTTATTAAATCTTTACTAAGTAACCAAAGAGGTCAAGGGAAGAGAGATAGCGTTCCTTCCTCCTACTTTCCTCCGCACAACCCTGTCAGGTAGGCTATGAGAGTGAACATTTGGTCCCAAATCAGCCAGGGACCTTCCGCGTCGCAAGCTGATGTCAAGATCTTAACCACTCCATGATACATAAAACTGGGGCCGCTTGTTATGAAAGGTATTTATTTATAACCTATTAACTTGTGACATTTCTAGGTTGCACTAATTTGTTACATCCCTGAGCAGCCTGCAAAATACACCGTAAAAAAAAAGTACAATAAAAGCATTGGGAAAAAAAAAACACATCAGAAGCTCAGAACAAAACAACCATCAAAAACGAAGATCCATCAGCCCTTTGAACCAGCCTGAGGAGGGAGCCAGGTTTTAAGAACAAGCAGAAATGAACTCTAAACAAACTTGGCTGGCAACGCCTGTCCTACATATGCACCATGTACAGAAGTATAAGAACGGGGGTGCTCTCCTAAAGTATAATTGCAAATGGTAAAACCTTTCATCATCATCATCATCATCATCATCATCATCATCATCATCATCATCATCATCATCATCATTATTATTTAAGAAAACCTAAAATAAGCTAGAAGAATTGGGTGATGGCTATTGAAATTTGAAGCGCCAAAGCTTTTTTCTGCCGTTTCCCCAAAGTCAGTTTTTCTGCTGTGTGAAAAAATAAAGAAAGCTGGATTCAAAAATGGGAGCAGCAAGTTGATGAGAGTCTAGTGGTTAAGGCACCTGGCCGGAAGACTGGGAGTTCTAGTTCCGCCTTAGCCATGAAAGCCAGCTGGGTGACTTTGGGCCAGTCCCTCTCTCTCAGCCCAACACACCTCACAGGGCTGTCGTGGTGGGGAAAATAGGAAGGTGTGTCGGATATATTCGCTGCCTTGAGATACAATAAAAAAATATTTAAAAATTATTTATATATATTAATTATGTTATATTGTACATGGGGCTGAGACAATTCCTCTTCCATTAAGGTGGCCCAGCCAAGCCAAAAGGTTGGACACCATGTTTCAGGTGAATATGAGGGGATAGACCCCCACTTTGTCCCCATTAAGGAGAAAAGGGGGCCACTAACTTTCAGCCCCACCTGTAATTTTAACCTTCCTCAGCTCTTCTGCCCCTCTCCATTCGCCCCCCCTACCTTCTTAAAAGTACAGTGAGAACTCAGGTTCAACCTAGCTGCTCCATCTTTGTAATTGCTCCTCATATCCATGGCAACAATTGCATGAGTGTGTGTTCGTGCACACACACTCACACACAGGGAGAGAGAGAGAGAGAGAGAGAGAGAGAGAGAGAGAGAGAGCAAGAGAGAGAAACACACCTTCTGTTTGTGATCAAGAGTTCTCCTTCACCTGATCAAACAATGGAAGTGGAGAAAGAAGGGGAAGGGAGGTGTAAGAAGCCTCATTCTTAGCTTTTGCAGTCTCCAAGGGTCTCCTTCCACCCTGGTTTGTTTCAAAAGCCAGCAGGGAGCTTTGGGTTCAAGGTCAGACAGCACAGGTTTTGTCAGAAGCAAGCAAAGAACAGATTAAATCAAGGCTCTTCAAACTTGGCCCTTTGATGACTTGTGGGCTTCAACTCCCAGAATTCCTCAGCCAGGCACGCCCCCAGTGGCTGAGGAATTCTGGGAGTTGAAGTCCACAAGTCATAAAAGGGCCAAGTTTGAAGAGCCCTGGATTAAATGAATCAATTAAGAACTTCAATATGTTGAAATCCGTTGTGTGGGTTGAGACCTCCAGAGAATGTGTGAAACCTTTTATGTTAAGTTCAATAATAGTAATAATAGTAGTAGTAGTAGTAGTAGTAGTAGTAGTAGTAGTAATAATAATAATAATAATAATAATAATAATAATAATAATACAAAGACCTACAAATAGAAATAGAAAGACTGTGGCAAAGGCAAGCAAGGGTGGTACCAATAGTAATAGGCGCCATGGGTGCAATCCCAAAACAACTGGAGCACCACTTGGACACCATCGGCATTGACAAATTCGCCATCAGTCAATTGTAAAAGGCGGCCTGACTAAGAACTGCTTCCATCCTGCAACGAGATCTGTAATACCATCAAACATCCTTGGGAAGGACTCGATAGGTAGACAAAAATGCCAAATCCAGTCTGAACATCTGGCTGACTGTGCGATGATCAATAATAATAATAATAATAATAATAATAATAATAATAATAATAATAATAATAATAATAGTAGTAGTAGTAGTAGTAGTAGTAGTAGTAGTAGTAGTGATGATGATGATGATGATGATGATGATGATGATGATGATGATGATGATGATGATGATGATGATGATGATGATGTCTGTATTTTGGTCCATGTTTTGGGTCCTGATATTATTTAGTTCATGTTTTGAGTCAAATTTACACCAGGTTTCGTACAATTTTTCCAATTTCTTTTCTACATAGACATGAGAAGGACATTGCTGTCAGATAGTGGCAGGCATCCCATTAGAGGCAGAGGGTGCGAAGGTGCTTCTAATCTTGTGTGGAAAGTTGTGGGGGTCTGGGGTGGCACTGCTGGTGTAAATGTGGGGGCATCTGGTTCCCATTTTAGCAGTGTTTCTTTCCTGAGAGTCTGCTCCAGGTCGGGTAGTGGTCTGGATGCAAGTGTGGGCTGTCACTCAGGGCTTAAGAAAGTGCAGTGACACTGTCCAGTCTGGGCTCAACTTTATAAATAATGCGTGTGAGTGGCTCAAGATGAGAGCTCTAGGTGATAACCAGGGGTGTTTTTCGTTTCGTTTCTGTGGTCTGTCTTTCAGTAGGTCCTTCCTGGGAATTAGTGTAGCTCTAAGGATGGCTAAATCTGGGTATTGATCTGGCTCTAAAACAAGGGGGAAAGTTACGCCAAAGAGTAAAGATAGTTTCTTGACTGGAAAGAGCCCCGTGGCTGAAAAGTGAAAAAAAGCAAGAACCAATTAAGCAAAAGTAGAAGAACGCCAGCGGGTTTGGTATTCTGTGCGAGACGGGGAGCTTGGGATGTTTTGCATCACTCTTATCTAATGAAAATCTTATTAGTCCCCCCCCGCCCCCCACCCCTCTCATTTGGATAAAGAAAAGAACTAATTCAATAGAGAGGCATCTGATACCCAGCCACAGACCCTGATGCCTGACTGGAAATATTTTCCTGCCAAGCACAGAGGGGGCATAATTGGAGATGGAATGCAGATGGTCTGGGGGGGAATCACCCCCCTCAAACCTAGTAAGAAAAGATGGACCAGCGGATGATACGCCTCGGGGTACCAAAAATGGCTTCCACTGACAAATCTGCAGTTATAGACACTTACAGTACCTAGAACCGGTTTGGTCTACTGGTTAAGCCACTGGGCTACAAATCAGGAGACTGTGAATTCTAGTCCCGCCTTAGATTTGAAAGCCAGCTGGGTGACTTTGGGCCAATCACCAGGAGACTGTGAGTTCTAGTGCCACTTTAGGCATGAAAGCTGGCTGTGGACTTTAGGCCAGTCCCTCTCTCTCTCAGCTCAATACACCTCACAAGGTGATTGCTGTGGAGAAAATAGGACGAGGAAGATGTGTTGGATACATTTGCTACTTTGGGTTTTTGGCAAGGTAATAAAGGCAGGACACAAACAAACAAACAAACAAACAAACAAACAAACAAAGGATTTGTCAATGAGGTGGAGTCAGAACATTCATGGGAAACAGGATCCTCTGTCCCCTCCACTATTTTAGTTTACTGAGGTTACTGATGAGCATGGAAAACCCACACAGCTAGCCTTTGTGAAATTATCTCCTTCCTTTTTCAAGCCAATCAAGATAATGGCTATTAACACACCTCGTGGCAGCCAATTCCATAAAAGTGAACGAAGTACTAGCATCTTCAGACTTTTTTTAAAAAAAAGGAAAGAAAGAAATCTAATTAGCAGGTGCAGTTTTTATTAATGACGCTCCCAAGTGGCCTGGACTTTAAGTGTGAAGAAGAAGAAGAAGAAGAAGAAGAAGAAGAAGAAGAAGAAGAAGAAGAAGAAGAAGAAGAAGAAGAAGAAGAAGAAGAAGAAGAAGAAGAAGAAGAAGAGGAAGAGGAAGAGGAAGAGGAAGAAGAAGAAGAAGAAGAAGAAGAAGAAGAAGAAGAAGAAGAAGAAGAAGAAGAAGAAGAAGAAGAAGAAGAAGAAGAAGAAGANAAGGAGAAGAAGAAGAAGAAGAAGAAGAAGAAGAAGAAGAAGAAGAAGAAGAAGAAGAAGAAGAAGAAGAAGAAGAAGAAGAAGAAGAAGAAGAAGAAGAAGAAGAAGAAGAAGAAGAAGAAGAAGAAGAAGAAGAAGAAGAAGAAGAAGAAGAAGAAGAAGAAGAAGAAGAAGAAGAAGAAGAAGAAGAAGAAGATTTTGAAGATCAAAATGACCCTAATTTCTGGTTACTTCGCACGCTTTTTGCGTTAGAAAACAGCAGTAGGTCCAGGCAATATCTCCTGCAAACAATATCTCCGTGCCAAAAGAGGAACACGATGACACAACTACGTAACTGCCGCAATGATGAGCTTGCCCCCTGACCTCTGATTCAAGTGCATAATTGTGACATTTGCATGACTCCATTGTCAAGGGCACTTCACCATTTGCGTCCTTTGTTTTGCTGATGCCCATAGATAGGCCAGTGTGGAAGAAGAGGTAAAGAGTATAACCAATAAATAAAACAGACCCGTGAATTTCCCTCTGGTTATGAGTGTGCTTAAACAGGGGAACGTTCTCATTGGGAGCAGTTTGTATTATTATTATTATTATTATTATTATTATTATTATTATTATTATTATTATTATTATTATTATTATTATTATTATTATTATTTAGTGTATGATGAGGACATGACAGAAGAGAAGTAAACATATATACACAGTCCACATGATTATAAGTAAAATCTCTATGGGGATGTGGCAGTGGCCCCCTAACTGGATGTTCAGTCCAGCTATTTAGATATCAATCAGTCAATCAATCAATCAATCAATCAATCAATCAATCAATCAATCAATTAATCAATCAATCAGAATAGAGCTGGAAGGCACCTTGGAGATCTTCTAATCCAACCCCCTGCTCAAACAGGAGACCCTATGCCATTTCAGACAAATGATGTGTTTTGTGAGAAAAATCAGTTCTTAGAAGAGTGGAATCGATTAAATCAAGTAGATATATATATAGAGAGAGACCACAATAGCACCTAGACTTATACACTACCCCACAGTGCTTTACAGAGGGGTCCCCAGCCCCTCATCTGTGGACCGGTACCGGGCCGCAGGATGCCAACAACTGGTCCGCGCAAACAAGCCAAGCCCCATCCATGGGATGCAGGCAGCACAACACAAAACCACGCACCTCTCTCCGTGGAACCGGTCCCCGGTGCCCAAAAGGTTGAGGACCTCTGGTCTAAATGGCTTGGTTCATTTTTTACAAGTCTAAGAAAAACTTTAACCAGCACTCACTCATCTAGGAGATGGCATCAGCTTGGAAACTGCAAAGACCATTATGAACTTGGACAATTTAAAACCAACCAGGCGATGCGTAAATAAATCCAAGAGCAAAGAGGGGGTATTTCATCGCAGCGAAAGAAAGCGAAAAAAAATTAATACAATATTTAATAAAAACAGAAAACAGGCGAAGCCAACTTTGAGCCCCCCCCCATCCTACCCAGGATGTTTAAAGTCCGAGCCAATCTCAAATTGAAATCAGTGACGTGCTAATCCTCGTCTTTTTCATGATTTCTCCCCCGGGAGCAGATTCATTTCCCCTTCCCTCTAGGAAGAGACCTATAAAGAGGCTTTTAAAGAAGCTAATTACTGAAACAGTTGATCAAAAAGGGCCCCAGGAGTTCTAGGAAAGCCCTGAGATGCTGCAAAATTAGGGCAGCTTATGCCAGGCGTGAGACTGTCCGCGTTGAAGAAATGTGGCGACAGGGGAGATCAGAAAGGATATTCGGGGTTTTTTTTTATCTGATTGCTGACTCTTAACAAGATGAATCCTCCTGGTGTCCTACGGATGTGTGGGGAATAGAGCTGGGGATTGTAAGAATTAGACTGAAGCTGCAGGTGCTGCTGTTCTTTAGAAAACATCCCTTGGAGGAATTCTGCACTTTCTGTGTCCAGAAATCTTCAAGGTAAGGCTTGGATTTGCATACTATTCAAAGTATAGTATCTTCTTTCTAAAGGAGATTCTCACGCTGCCTGACAGCACGGCTGGGCCCATCTATCCCAAGGACACCAACGACAATCCATTAGCACTGATGATGTTACCTAGTTGGGTAATGAAAGGTCTGAAAGAAAACCACCAAGCTCAGAGAGCATTAAGGATCCCACAGTCGTCGTCCTCCTTCTCCTCTTCCTCTCCACAAATCCCACTCCCTTCTAGCATTGATGATGTTACCTAGTTGGGTAATGAAATGTCTGCAAGAAAACAACCCATCTCAGAGAGCACCAAGGACCCCACAGTCCTCCTCCTCCTCCTCCTCCTCCTCCTCCTCCTCCTCCTCCTCCTCCTCACAAATCCCACTCCCTTCTAGCATTGATGATGTTACCTAATTGGGTTATGAAACATCTGCAAGAAAACCACCCAGTTCAGAGAGCACCAAGGACCCCATAGTCCTCTTCCTCTTCCTCTTCTCCACAAACCCCACTCCCTTCTAGCATTGATGATGTTACTTAGTTGGGTAATGAACGTCTGCAAGAAAGCCACCCAGCTCAGAGAGCACCCAGGGCCCCAAAGTTCAACCCTGAGCTACCCAACATCCCCTTCTATCAGTGACATAGAAGACTGACAATAAGACATTTATCCCAATTGCAACTGGCGTTTGCCACAGCCTTGCATTTTAGTCCCCTAATGGAGACTTTTTGCACAAGGGCCACAATTTATGTGCAGTGGCAAAGAAATCCCCATCTTAGGCTTCTTCCAACCATTGGCATCACTGATTTTGGGGCCAGAAAAACTGCTTCCCCCCCCCCCCAAAATGCTGTGACTCGTTGGATAGGTCAGCTATTGGCAGTGAACAAACCTTGACTGCAAGTTTGCCCCAAGACATACAGTGCTTTATAAATGCAGGTGTGGAATTATAAATAAAAGACTGAAATAGAAATAGAAATACAAAATCCATCACATTGTAATGGAAAATTCTGTGCGGTCTGTTGCCTGGCAATGTTAACGCTACTGGTCTCTTTTGTTCGAGTTCATACTTTTAGAAAGAAAGTCACTTTTAAAAAATGAGAACTTCCTCTATGGAATGGGAGACACAATCAGCTGTTCCAACTGACCTTAAGGCATCAGCTGGTAGCTCCATAACAAACTCTGAGTTCAGAAATGCACCGGAAACCCAGCAGCCTTTACAGAAAGAAGTGACGTGAAGTTGTTCCCAGTCAACAGAATGTTCAACGCTTCGGAAGATGCAAATTTTTGGAGAGAACTTTTTAAAATGGGCAAGATCCGTTTTACAGTTCAGCGAAAGCACGAATAATTGTTAACGGGAGAACAAAAGCGAAAACATTCCAATAAGTTTCCCACACCTTAATGAAATTTTAAACAATCTGGACTTTCTCAGCCACTTGGAGCAAAAAATCATTAGCTTGCAGTTAGCAGTAAAACAGTACAGGGAAATTCCCTCTCTGACATATAATGAGCCACAGTGGGCAGCTAACCGATCCCTCCACCCCCGCCACTTGCCTTCATCATCTCTGGGAAAAAAATATTAGGTAATATAAACCCAGAAGTGGTGGCGGTCAATTAAACTTTCCTTCCAAATGGCTCCATTCACCTACAGATTATCAGCTGGTAGATTTATCACCAGAATTGTTTTAATGGGATATTGAACAAGTGCTTTGTAACCTGAGGTATTTGCAATAACAGCACTTCCGGGAGAGGAGATGAAAATTGCCCTTCCACCAGGCAAGCTCAATTGTTAAATTTAATTTAAAGCTTATTAGAGGTTCATTAATTTGCCTGTCATCAAACCATTCCTTCCCAAAGGGGCTTTGCTGAGATTTCTGGATTATTATTATTTTTTTTTTGTTTTAAGGTCACATTCTACTTTCAACTCCGCTTAGGATCATAGACCGGAGATCCCGACAGATTTGAAAGAAGGTGAAAAGCAGTGACGTTTCTACACACTGTGGAAAAGCCAGTCCTGAAAAAGAGTATTATTGGATGCTGTTTTCAGTAACTGTATAGGAAATGGTTTTATTCTGACTTAGACTACCTATTCTGGTAAAGAAGGACTTGATGGTGGTAATATTTATACCCTGCCTTTATTTTATATAGTTTAACATAACGTTGCTCACTACTAGAACTATGGAGAAATTTCCTGACAGTGAGAACAATCAATGGATGCTGGAAGTTCTCAAAAATAGACGGGACAACCATTTGAGCGGGATGGCGTAAAACTTCTGCCTTGGGCAGAGGGTTGGATTAGAAGACCTCAGAGGTCCCTTCCAACCAAATGGTTCTATGTTCTATGTGTTGAAATGACTTGCTAATTCCCGATGGGCTGAGTTTTTATAACTCCCCAACCCACAGAGATTGCAAATTAAGTGGTTGGGTTCACACATCATGTCTAGCTACATAATCAGGGGTCCCCAACCCCTGGTCCGTGGACCAGCACCGGGCCACGGCATGCCAGCAACTGGTCCACACAAACAAGCAAAGCCCCATCCACGAGATGCAGGCAGCACACAAAACCACGCACCCTCCAATCCGTGGAAAAAACCTCTCTCCACGGAACTGGTCCCTGGTGCCCAAAAAGTTGGGGACCTCTGATTGACACAATATGATGAACTTGGCTATTGAATTCACCCATTTTTCTGGATTGGCACCTACTGTAGAAAGAGAACCCAGGTTGGGAAAAGCAGGTCTGTAGTTCCTGATGATAGGTTTCCATGTTTTCTAGACCTATTTGAAAAGCAGAACCTGTAGCATGAAACACGTACACTAAACACTAGACAGTCACTTATCTGAAATGGTATAGGTTCTCCTGCTTGAGCAGGAGGCTGGACTAGGAGACCTCCACAGTCCCTTACACCTCTATTCTATTCTGAACAACCATTTATGAAGGTTTCTAGATTCACTCTGAGAAGAAGGTTAAACTCAATAAAAAGGAACGCAGATGCTGAAAAAGCCCCTTCAGAATCATCTTGGCATCTTAGTCACCAAAATCTTTGCTTAAATTCCTTCAACAAGGGCTACCACCTCCATGCTTAACGTAATATTTACAAAGAACCGCATAATGTGGTGTTTACAAAGAATCTTCAGAGAACGCAGCAAGGTCCTTTTCTCAAACTGAGAACAACGGAGATAGCCTTGAAGAAACATGCAGCAGCTGTTCAAAAAACATCAGCTTAGCCCTGGAAGGGAGGGGAAGAGAAGAGAAGAGAAGAGAAGGGAACGGAAGGGAAGGGAAGGGAAGGGAAGGGAAGGGAAGGGAAGGGAAGGGAAGGGAAGAGAAGAGAAGAGAAGAGAAGAGAAGAGAAGAGAAGAGCATATCCCGACTGTCTCTTGCAGTCTGGAAAGGTCTGTATCTCCATCCCACTCTAATCATGGCCCTTTCCACAGAAGCTACATGGGCTTAATCTGGCTCACACACAGCCCCAGATGACCCTTTGCTCTTAAGTATCGTGTGGAGGAAATGACAGACATGCCTGTAGTTTTACGAGACACGAATAGACAGGACCGAACGGTTCCTTTCTCTGTCTCCACAACCCCGAAGCACTGAACTGAAAGATGGTTGCAGCGGGCAGATTTTAAAAGGGCTAGTGGGATGCCCACTTTCTTATTCCTTGATGCCAGAGGCAGAAAGCTGGAGAACTTGAACGCCTGCCCACTGTGCGATGACATTTGGCTAGTCCTAAAGAAAGGACTTGCGTCTGTGTCTCTTGCAATCTGTCTCCGGCAATTTAAAAGAAGCATCCGCAGCTAGTGAAATAACCACCAGTGAGTTCTGTGGCGATTTTAAGATCTGGTTGTGCATTATAGATAAAATACATCCATTCCCCTTGAAGTCTAGAAGGCTTAACGTCTAGCGCAGCCTCCTCTACTTGATGCATTGAATCCCAGGTCCATGAGTTTATTAAACAAGCCACAATCTGCACTTTCAGCAACTCCTGGCTATGCCCTAAATCTGTGGTTTATGCAATCCGAATGTCTAGATTCACACAAGGCGAATCGGTAATTTGCATTCACATGGATAGATGTTGTGGCGGAATGAAAGAGGAGTTCAGTCCATCGTTTATGTCTTCCTTTTATCTGGAGATTCTGGATGTTTCTCCCTGCAAGATTAAGGGTCTGTGGGAATGAGCTTGGGAGACAGGGGGGGGGGGCAGGCCCAGCCAGGGGAATGGTCAGCAAGAGGCAGCTTTGACTGAAGAAAGAACGGGGGGGGGGGGCATGTCCAATATCTCAGAAGGGACCCTTACTAGTTTCTCAGGCTGTAAAGGAGATGGATGGGACGGTAGGTGGGAAAAATCTTGGAAGATGGGGAGATGTTGTCTAGGAAAGGGTCAGATAAGAGACGGCCTAGCCCACAGCTGCATAATGGGTGGAGAAAGACACTCAGAAGGGACCCTCCCTAGTTTCTCAGGCTGTAAAGGAGACGAAGGAGATTCTACTTGCAAGATTCATATTCATATTCTTCTCTTGCTCTCAATCTTTCCCAGCATCAGGCTCTTCTCCAGGGAGTCCTTCCTTCTCATTAGGTGGCCAAAGTACTTGAGTTTCCACTTCAGGATCTGGTCTTCTAAGGAGCAGTCGGGGTTGATCTCCTCTAGGACTGACCGGTTGGATCGCCTTGCAGTCCAGGGGACTCGCAGGAGTCTTCTCCAGCACCATAGACCTATATACTGCCCCACAGTGCTTTGTACCCCTCTCTAAACGGTTTACCGAGTCAGCATGTGCCCCCCCCAACAATACGGGTCCTCATTTTACCAACCTCGGAAAGATATAAGGCTGAGTCAGCCTTGAGTCCCGTCAGGATCGAACTCCAGACGCTGCCCTTTAGCCACTGCGCCTGCAATACTGCCCTTTAGCCACCGTGCCATCAAATTGTTGTTCAAATGACATTGACCTTCCTTAGATGGAGAAGCCACAGAGGACTTGGTGTTGTGAGTCAGGGACCCAGGGGAACTTTTCTCCCAGAACTTTATAAATCATCAACCAATTGCCGTCCATCACTTCCAGACCGGAGGGGACAAATTTTCTCCACGGGAAATGTCTGCGTTTGGAGCAATACTTCAACCAACCCCGTGGCTGGAGAGACGTTAGGCGGCTTTTGAGCCTCCGGTGAGGAATGGCGCCCTTGGCACAAACTGCTCTCCCAGACGGGTTTTAAATCACTTCGGCATCCAGAGCTGGAGCCTCTGTACCTCCTCCGTGTCAGGAAAGGCGAATTTTAGATTTTACTTTCCTGTTCAAGGTGTCAACGGCGCTATAAATATGAGCTGGGAGCCGAGGGAAGGATTTTGACATTTGTGATGCAAATGAATCTTTTGTCCCATGTGGGGTGTTGTTGTTTTTTTTTTTGTTTTTTTGTTTTAAAATGTCTTATAAATTATTCAAATCAACTTCTCAACCCTCCAAAGCAACTCTCTGTTGCAGGGATGCAGAGCCTGAGATCTTTCAGGGAAAAAGGATGTCGCCAGGTATAGGTCAACAGCTACACCAGTTCTGGTCCAGAAGATCAAGCCGGTTCGTAGATTCCAAGCCTATTCTTGTGACTATAGGGACTAGAATCTTAATTTCACAGGATCAAAGTCCGTTCAACGTCAAGGGGCCAAGGCTGAGAAGCATTGGCCTACTACAGTTTGTAAATAATCCACCCCACACTTTGCCTGTTCAGGGTCCTTTAGTTTATCTGCAACAATTCCAGCTCAGATAAAAGGATGGGGTAGGACTCTGAACCCTGGAAACCAGTCAATGTATTTGGCCAGAGAGATAATGCATGTGGCTGAATGAAGCAGCTTCTTACATTCCAGGGGTATATTTTCATAACTATGAGATCATGGTTTAATAATCGTAATCGAATCAACCAGGTCTTGATGCTTAAGAAAAAAAGCTTTGGCGCTCAGAGGAACTATTTTTATTCCCGGCTGAATCTTGACCTTCCCCAGTATTGTTCTTGCTCCTCTCCAGCAATTGGAAGTCTGTTGACTTGTCTTAACAATGGGCAAAACCCCAACAGAAAATCACCAGGCGCTCTATTGACCCCCCCCCCCGTTTTCCTCTTGACCTAACTGCGCATATGGCAACTAGCGTAAGGCACCCATGCCGAGTTGCACCCATTGCGGGTCTGCAATGAATGCACCTCACCGGTAGCCTTGGAAGGACGGCTGCGCCAGCCCAGCTGCCAGCCCGCTGCAGAAGCCCCCGTCGGTTTGTGATGCTATCAATTTTGACAGCCCTTCTGAGACTGTCTTTCTTCTCTATCTATTCCCAGTGGCCAAGAGCATTTAGTCTGGCCGGGAAAGGGAAATTACATTAGAGAATTAGAGTTCATTTGCTCAGTCCCACTGGAAGCCGTGCAACGATCATCAGCTTCCTAACACTATTAAGCCAGCATCTGAGTTTTAGATTTCAGCACAGTGGCCTCCCGCTTGGCTGCACCACGTTGGAGAGTCTGAAACGCAGAGGTCAGTTAAGGTGAGGCAACAGGAGATGGCTGAGTAACCCCCTTTAACCCCCATCTTTTACACAATGGCTTGTTTTCTGTCCAACTATCTGGCAAATGTAACCAGTTCGTTCCTGATCCATAGGTTCCTTCTAAGAACAGCAGAAGCGAAAGATCATGTAACCATTTAATTCACAGATGCCTACGCCGCCGTCACCAGTACTAATAACGGAGAGGAAAGGTCATCTATAAATATTTCTCATTTCTTGTTACGTTGACATACCAGATAGAAAATTGCTTTCAGGAGAAAGAAAAACAAAAAAACCAAAACAAGCGTGCCCTTCAAAAGTCAGGCCTACTGATTAAAATTTGCTCTCCTGATGAGTTTAAAGAGTAGCATTCAAAAGTTTCTAAGTTGTTCTGAATCAGGTGGTTTGATAAGGACTGGAATGCACACAGACTATTTGCAAACTCTTCCTTAATATCCATAGAGGCACTCTTTTTTTGGGGTGGAGAGAGGCACCGTAACATTTATAAAATCAGGGGCTCGGAAAGACCAGCGCCTTCAAATTGGTGCAGGATCTTGGGATCTCCAGGTAAGTTTCATAAAAATTCAAGTCACGTTTCTTCTGCATTGGGAATTGAGTATGTCTTGAAAAGAAGGACTAGGGGTGACATGATAGAAGTGTTCCAATATTCGAGAGGCTGCCACAGAGAAGAGGGGGTCAAGCTATTCTCCAAAGCACCTGAAGGCAAGACAAGAAACAATGGATGGAAACTATTCAAGGAGAGAAGCAACCTGGAATTAAGGAGGAATTTCCTGATAGTGATAACAATTAATCAGAGGAACGACTTGCCTCTAGAAGCTGTGAGTACTCCATCACTGGAAGTTTTCAAGAAGAAATTGGACATCCATTTGTCCATAATGGTGTACGGTCTCCTGCCTGAGCAGGGGATAGGACTAGAAGATCTCCAAGGTCCCTTCCAACTCTGTTATTCTGCATTCTCAATAAAGAGTCAGTTTATATTTCAAATTTACAAGAGGTGATTTTAAAAAAAAAAGTTAATAGGAAAATTTGCTGCGAGATTTCTTTGTTCATTACTACTGCAGCATGATGTCAACTAAAGGTACTTGGCTAGATAATACCATCTTAAAATATCAGGGAACCTTTGTTTCAATTCTCCTTCCTATTGAATTGCAGAAAAAGCTCTATTATGGTAGCTAAAAAGATCTAACAACCTTTTTCTTCCAGAGGACAAAAAAACCCCATTCACCGGCCTTATGTGAGCATTCAGGATTCCAGTTCAGTATCCAAGTGCTGAAATAACTTAACAAAGCAAACTGATTAATTGATCTGTCAAACTGAATGCTTCCAAATGGATTGGGAATGATCCAGGTGCTTTCTTCACGTGAAAAGGCACAAAATCATCCAAATCAAATCAGGTCTCTTTTAAAATTTGGTCCACATTGATCTGGAGGTCTGAAGCAAATCGCGCTGAGCTTCCATTTTGCTTTGAGTGTCTGAAACAAATCAATTATCCAAAGATTTTACATCAACTTCAAGCTCCTTCTATTAACTTTTGTTCAAACGACTTAACCACTTTGCTGTTGTAAATTATCACTCATATAAATATAAGAGAGTTCAGAGATGAGCCAAAAGAGGCTAAGGGGTCTGGAGATTAAACTGCACAATAAACGGTTGTGGGAATTAGGTATGTCTAGTCTAACAAAGAGAAGGATGAGGGGTGACATGATGGCAGTCTTCCAATATCTCCCAATAAAGAAGAGGGGGTCAAGCTAGTCTCCAAAGTACCTGAAGGCAGGACAAGAAGCAACGATGGAAACTAACCAAGGAGAGAAGCAACCTGGAACTAAGGAGGAATTTCCTGACAGTGAGAACAATTAGCCAGTGGAACGCCTTGCCTCCAGAAGTTGTGGGTGCTCCATCACTGGAAGTTTTCAAGAAGAGACTGCACAGCCACTTGTCAAGAATGGCATAGGGTCTCCTGCTTGAGATTCTATGGCACCTCCAAGGCCCCTTCCAACCCTCTGATTCTATGTTCTCTATGTTAGATGCCAGCAGGAGAAATATCCATGAAAGGATATTCTGCAGACTTTTTCAGAGGATGCATGGGAAAGAGTCACAGACTGGATGGGGTCTCTAACTAATTTATCTTATGACACTTTTCACACTTCTCTCTCTCTCTCTCTCTCTCTCTCTCTCTCTCTCTCTCTCTCTCTCTCTCTCTGTGTGTGTGTGTGTCTACCCCTCTCTTTCTCTCTCTCTCTCTCCCTCCCTCTCTCTCCTCTCTCTCTCTCCCTTTCTCCCTCTCTCCCTTTCTCCCCTCCTCCTTTCCACTTTAAGCAGGTCTGTCTCATCTCAAAGCTTAAAACTGCTGTTTTGATTTCCTTATCTGGCAAATTGGATTTATCATTTCAGGGCCCATAATCCCATTGTGTCCGATCCTGCTCCCTTTAATTTATGGCCACTGGGTGGTATCAATTGATGGAATGCAGAGGCTTTCAAGGGAAGCTAAATTGCTTGAAAGAGACCGAAGGTTAGGACCGAGGAACAGCAAGCATTGAGGATCAGCAAATCACCTGAATTCAAGCTTCTTCTCTACGGGAATTCCAACTGACAGGGCTGCCTCTGCCTTTTGGCTGCTACAGGCAACAGATTTGGGGGATGACAAAGGGGAAGCCAGTTGTTAAATCATGTAGGTATATTGTCATGGTTTCGTTTTTATCGAAGGGTAGACAGAGAGACAGATCAGTTTCTCTGCCTGGTGAGCAGAAATAATTTGACTAGGTTTGGCTAACATGCCCTTCAGCTCAGTTGTAATGAGCTGTGGTGGTGTGGTGGTTAGAATGCAGTATTGCAGTCTACTTCTGCCGACTGCTGACTGCCAGCTGTTCGGCAGTTCGATCCTGACCGGCTCAAACTTGACTCAGCCTTCCATCCTTCCGTGGTCGGTAAAATGAGGACCCAGATAGGCTGACTCAGTAAACCGCTTGGAGAGGGCTGCATAGCCCTGTGAAGCGGTATATAAGTCTAAGTGCTGTTGCTATTGCCCTTCCTTCCTTCCTTCCTTCCTTCCCAGTGGTTAGAGTGCAGCATTGCAGGCTAATTCTGCCCATTGCCAAGAGTTCGATCCTGACCGGCTCAAAGTTGACTCAGCCTTCCATCCTTCCGTGGTCGGTAAAATGAGGACCCAGATAGGCTGACTCAGTAAACCGCTTGGAGAGGGCTGCATAGCCCTGTGAAGCGGTATATAAGTCTAAGTGCTGTTGCTATTGCCCTTCCTTCCTTCCTTCCTTCCTTCCTTCCTTCCTTCCTTCCTTCCTTCCTTCCTTCCTTCCTTCCTTCCTTCCTTCCCAGTGATTAGAATGCAGCATTGCAGGCTAATTCTGCTCACTGCTGGGAGTTTGATTCTGACTGGCTCAAGGTTGACTCAGCCTCCCATCCTTCCGTGGTCGGTAAAATGAGGACTCAGATAGGCTGACTCAGTAAACCGCTTGGAAAGGGCTGCAAAGCCCTGTGAAGCGGTATATAAGTCTAAGTGCTGTTGCTATTGCCCTTCCTTCCTTCCTTCCTTCCCAGTGGTTAGAGTGCAGCATTGCAGGCTAATTCTGCCCATTGCCAAGAGTTTGATCCTGACCGGCTCAAAGTTGACTCAGCCTTCCATCCTTCCGAGGTCGGTAAAACGAGGACCTAGATAGGCTGACTCAATAAACCACTTGGAGAGGGCTGCAAAGCCCTGTGAAGCGGTATATAAGTCTAAGTGCTGTTGCTATTGCTATCCGTTGGGTTCACCTCAAGCAATAAAACATCTTGAGCCAACTTTGCAGGAAGTAAGGATTGGGTCGGTATCGCAAGGTGTTGAGAATACCTCCTAGCAGATTGAACTGAATACTTTATTTGGTCAGTTTGGTGTAGACGTTCTCAGTCTACATGCAAAGCAACAGAACCATCGCCATCATCGTCACCATCATCATACCAATAAGAGGGGGGAGTAAAGAAGGCAATAAGGATAGATAACAATAGTACTACAGCCATACTACATGGATAAATATATAGAGACAGCACTGTGAGAATTAGGCTTTTAGCAATGAATGCTCTAAATCAGATTAATTTAGATCTATTACTTAGATCTAAATTAAATAAATTAAATTCATTCGATCTCATCAATTAGAATTAATTTAGAGCAGTGGTCTAATGCCCTCCATCGTGGGTAGGGTCAACCCACGATGGAAAAAAACAGAAGCTGGGTTTATGCCCCTTCTCCTGTCTTCTTTCTCCTGCCCTTCTGACTCTCCCTCTTCCTCAAATGCCAGGGCGTTGTCGTAGCAATGTTGACAGTGTAAATGCAAAGAGATGCAACCTTCAACACGGGCTCTGCTAAAAAG
>NW_015388415.1:178393-224237 GCF_001527695.2 Protobothrops mucrosquamatus
CTTCTTCTTCTTCTTCTTCTTCTTCTTCTTCTTCTTCTTCTTCTTCTTCTTCTTCTTCTTCTTCTTCTTCTTCTTCTTCTTCTTCTCTCCCCCCCTCTCTCTCCCCCCCTATTACAGGACAAGAAGCAACAGATGGAAACTAACCAAGGAGAGGAGCAACCTAGAACTAAGAAGAAATTTCCTGAGAGTTAGAACAATCAAACAGTAGAACGACCTCCCTCCAGAAGTTGTGGCTGCTCCAACACTGGAGGTTTTAAAGAAGAGACTGGACAGCCATTTGTCTGAAATGGGATAGGGTTTCCTGCCTGAGCAGGGGGTTGGACTAGATGACCTCCAAGGTCCCTTCCAACTCTGTCATTCTGTTATTCTGGGATGCGCACTCTTAGCTCTGAAAAATCCACAGGCTTGCAGGATGCGTTATGGGTGGGTAGGTGGGAGCTTAGGGGGAAAAAAAAGAGAGATAATGACGGTAATAACTGGCAATTAAATATGCCCACGAAGAGCATATTTCATACCTCGCAATTTATTTCCAAACAGCATCAAGCCTCCTCTCACTCCACGGAAGAAGCGAGCTGCTCCAGACAGAACTGTACAATGTTTGTCGACAGCATGTCAGTCACAAACAAACGTGCCTTGAAAGCCGAAAGCCGTATCCAATGGGCAGATTAAGGGAAAACATTTACACGTGAAATGAAAGCAGACATGGGGGGGGGGGGAGGGAAGGGACGCCGGCAGCCCCTGGGGAGAAGGCCCGGGAAGGGCAAAAGATGGCTAAGAATAAACCTCCGGATCAAGTGTCAGAAATCGGGGAGATTCAAAATGGTGCCTGGCCGAGGGAAGCTGGCACGGCAGGGCCTCTGCAACCCAAGGATCAGGAAAGAGTTGGGATGTCCTGCAAAAGAGGTAGGAGACAGCCCGAGTGCCTTGGACGTGTCAGGATTCTGCTTGGCTATTGGGGGGGTAGGAATGAACCCAAGTGTGTATGTATGTATTTATCAAATTTATTGACCACCCATAGGGTAGTTTTTATCCCAAGAACGGAGAAGCACTGCAGCAAAGGAGCATTATAAGGGAGCATTATAAACATCATCAGTGCTGGGGTTTGCGGAGGAGGAAGAAAAGGACTGGGGGGTCCTGGGGGGTGTGTGTCTCTGAGCTGGCTTGTTTTTTTGCAGATGTCTCATTATCCAAACTAGGTAACATCATCAGTGGTAGAAAGGGATGGGCTAGCACTGATGATGTTACCTAGTTTGGGTAATGACACGTCTGCAAGAAAACAAGAAAGCTCAGAGAGCATCAAGGATCCCCCCCCAGTCCTTCTCCTTCTCCTTCTCCTTCTCCTTCTCCTTCTCCTTCTCTTTCTCCTTCTCCTTCTCCTTCTCCTCCTCCTCCTCCTCCTCCTCCTCCTCCCCATCCCCAAACTCCATTCCTTTCTAGCCCTGATGATATTACCTAGTTTGGGTAATGACACGTCTGCAAGAAAACAAGCAAGCTCAGAGAGCATCAAGGATCCCCCCCCCAGAGGAAGAGGAAGAGGAAGAGGAAGAGGAAGAGGAAGAGGAAGAGGAAGAGCTTCCTCCTCCTCCTCCTCCTCCTCCTCCTCCTCCTCCTCCTCCCCATCCCCAAACTCCATTCCTTTCTAGCACTGATGATATTACCTAGTTTTGGTAATGAAATGTGTGCAAAAAAACAAGCAAGCTCAGAGAGCACCAAGGAGCCCTCATGTCAACCCTCAGCTACAAATATTCTCCTTTATTGGTATCACATCTATAGTTTACAGGTAGCTAGTTCTACAGAGAAAATGGCACAATCTGGCAGTCTTTGGAGGCAGAAGTCATTCTTACATCATTAAGAACTGTCCTTCTTGCTGTATGGACATCCTATTTGGGTCAGGCACAAACAACCAGAGCCTCTTGCAAACACCTAAAGTAAGTAACTGTATTGCCTACCACTTACGTTACAAGCATCTCCCCAGACTGCTTGCCTTCCCCTGGGAACAACCAGACAAGGCTTTATGGATCTTGGCCGAAGTCAAGCGTATGCCACTTGCCACTGCGGAAGGATTCCAAGCTAGGCCTTCACTTAACTCCTCCTTCTAGCTGAGCTGGCAGTTTCCAGCAATTTGTTTCTTACTTTCTTTGGCTTTCCAAGGTCATAATGTTCAATGCAAGGATTTTCTTCTTTTTAATTTGTTTTTATTAGAATGAATGTACTTCCTACATTAACCGGGCATTAGTTTAAGCTTAACAAACAAGAACACGGGTGAGAAAAGACCTAAGATAGCAACGTGGTTATAATCCTTATAAGAAGCTTCTCCTAAAAGAGGCTGGAGGGGGAGGGTTTTTTTGCATGGGCTGACCCTGTGAATTAGGAGAGAACTTGCACCAAGGTTCCTCACCCAAACATACCCAAACATATTAAGAAAACTTATAATAACTAAGCTAGTTCTGGATTGTTCATTCCTTGCTAGATACAGTATGCTATATCCTTAATTAAGCCTTAACAAAAGAGAATGGGTAGGTGGAAAAGCACATATATTATCATTATCATTTAAGACATTTTATACTACCTCTTGTGGAGTCGTGTACATTGTTTTTTTTTTTTTTTTTAAAAAACAATTACGCTACAAAGATAATAATCTAGAATTATAATAATTTAAGCAAAAAGCATTTCAATCTGATTGGAGAGAAGGGGGGGGAGAAACCCTACGCACACAAAATGGTTAGAAGGTCTGAGTAAACATGTAGTCTCTTAAACATGCAGTGCCTAAACAATTGCTATTGTTTTTTTAGGTTTATTGTTCGATTGATTTATATCCCACTTCTTCTCTGGGAGTTCAAGCCAACATCACTGCACTTGTTTCTTCATTTTTCGCCATGGGGGGTGGGCTGTTTTAAGACAGCATGAGAAACTCAAATCTCCAAGTATATAACGGTCTGTGGTGAATGGCTTTGGAAGACAGGAGGAAGAATCCCAGGCTGGACAACCATCATGCAAGAGGTATTTCAGCCCACAAAAAGAAAAGGGGTGTGGGAAGCATCTTAGAAAGGACCCTCCCTAGTTTTCTGGAAAGTAAATACCAAGAAGGGGCAAAATGTTTTCAGCCTTGCAAAGTCACTGGAGCCTTAAAGGAAAGGTCATATAAAAACTAATAGTTGGTGCTTCTCCTCTGCACTAGCTTGAAAGGCTGACAAGGTGCAAAAGTGGATGTAGAGCCTGCATCTCCTTAGTGCTAGGGCAGGGGTAGGCAACCTTGGCTCTTTTATGACTCGTGGACTTCAACTCCCAGAATTCCTGAGCGAGCTATGCTCACTCAATTCTGGGAGTTGAACTCCACGAGTCATAAAAGAGCCAAGGTTGTCTACCCCTGTGCTAGGGCAACATCTTAGAATACAGAACACAGAATAATAGGGTTGGAAGGGACTTTGAATTTTGCCCACGGCAGGAGATCTTGTATCATTCTGGACAAATGGCTGTCCACTCTCTTCTTAAAATCCTCCAGTGATGGAGCACCCACAACTTCTGAAGGCGAGCTGTTCCACTGGTTAATTGTTCTGTCAAAATTTTTCTCCTTAGTTCCAGGTTGCTTCGATCCTTGATTAGTTTCCATCCGTTGCTTCTTGTCCTGCCTTCAGGCGCTTTGGAGAATAGCTTGACTCCCTCTTCTTTGTGGCAACCCCCTAAGATATTGAAAGACTGCTATCATGTCATCCCTCATCCTTCTCTTCATTAAACTAGACATATCCAATTCCAGCAACCGTTCTTTATATGTTTTAGCCTCCAACCTAAATACTTTTGTTGCTCTTTTCTGCACTCTTTATAGAGTCTCAACATCCTGACCAAAATTGTAGTGTTCCAAGTGTGGTCTTACATTATAAAATGGCATTGACACTTCACGCGATCTTGATTCTATCCCTCTGCTGATGCAGTCTAATTAGCTTTTTTGGCAACTGCAGCATTCTTACGACACTATATCACACTGGAGCATAGTGATCACTCCCCATAGTCCAAATGGGGCATTGGGCAGTCTTACTGGGAAGGCCCCCTTGCCTGCTGGTGCCAGGTAGCTGTAGTCAGGAGAAGTTGGTCATTCTTTGGCTCAAGTAGTTCTGTGTTAGGGAAGGCCATCTGTCAGTTGCCACAAACCCAACTGATTTAGAGGCCAGATCCTGAAGTTGAAACTCAAGTCCTTTGGCCACCTAATGAGAAGGAAGGACTCACTGGAGAAGAGCCTGATGCTGGGAAAGATGAAGGGGAAGAGAAGAAGTGGACGACAGAGAATGAGGTGGCTGGATGGAGTCACTGAAGCAGTAGGCGTGAGCTTCAATGGACTCCAGAAGATGGTAGAGGACAGGAAGGCCTGGAGGAACGTTGTCCATGGGGTTGCGATGGGTTGGACACAACTTCGCAACTAACAACAACACCTAACACAAAACTGTGCAGATGGCTCTAAAAGTGTGCAACCTTAGGCATTCTGTGCCCATCAGGCTAAGGGCACCTTTTTCCTTAAGTGCTTTGCACCCTTGACCGAGACTCATAAAAAATGCTTGCCAGCAGCAAAAAAAGTTTTTCCAGGCAAAATCTGGAGTTTTTCTATTACCCCTGGCTTGCGTTCATTCTGCTCTGGTCAAAAGAATTAAGATGGATGGCACTCTGAACAGGCTGAACAACCCTTACTCGCTGGCTGAACCTGTTCCTGTCAAGGTGAAAACCATTGTAAATTCTACCTCTTGCAGAGAAAAAATGCCCGTTGATCATCTCGGTGGCATTTTAAAGGAGCGCAGGAGTGTGGGAACGTGCAGCTGATCTGGAGGAAGACCAAGGGGTCTGCAGCTAATAATAACGATGTGGGAAGGTCCCAGAACTGTTCCTTCCTTATCCTGGGCTTCTAGGCTTCCAAATCTTAGAATAATAAAAAGACAGAATAACAAACTGAGCTGGAAGGGACCTCAGGGGTCTTCTAATCCCACCCCCTGATCAAGCAAGAGACCCTATGACATTCTGGATAAATGGCTGTCCAATATCTTCTTAAGAACCTCCTATGATGGAGCGTGCACATTTTCCCATGCTGGCTGAGGAATTCTGGGAGTTGAAGTCCACAAGTCTTAAAAGTTGCCGCAGTTGAACACTCCTGATTAAAAAGAAGGGAGTTCCACATCTGGTGTCTGAGTGACAACTTGGCTTTATCTGCTGGGAAAAGACACTCAATAGCAGTTTCCGATCAAATGTCCAAATCAAGGAGAGCCTGGTTATCATCACAGACGGAAAGGGTGCTGGCTTTTTTCTTTACTTTTCTTAGGAAGTGCCGCTCTCACTTTTCCTCACTGGGTGGAGGGACTCCATTTTGCCTTTTTTTTTTAATTTCCAAAGAACCAGCCAGAAATAAGGTTCCTCTGGGTCCACCTCAATACGGATCTATCGGTTTGCCTTTCTCACCAACGCGACCGGAAGTGCAAGAGATGCAAGTGAGGGTCCTCTGTGTGTGTTTGTGTGCGTGTGAGTGTGTAGATTTGGAAGAGCTTACCTAAACTCACTGCGGCCCTCATGATTTGAATGGCCCTCAAGCCAAACGCTGCATCGATCCATCAAAACTCCCCAAAGCAAACTTTAAGGCATCGTCTTAATGCAATGTTCTTTGTGCCGAATAGTTTATTTTCTGTTCTTTTCTGTTTTGCAGATCAGCTTTAGACGTCAATCTGCGGAGTTGGGCGGAAAAAATTCAGGGAATGAATCCAGAAGCAACTGCTCTCCACCAGTTGCAGCAAGCCCACTTACGTGGTTCTGCACGGAAACACCTCCGAGTTACCGGAATGCACGAGAACTGGCTGCTCATAAAACGAGGACTTTTGATTAATTTCACGGAGGCTGTTTAAAAAGTTTGCACGTTTTTTTTTGTTTGTTTTTTTTGCCGGAGTACATTTATCTAAGAAAGCTTTATTTTTTTCAATGACTTAATAAGATGATTATTTTTAAATACAATTGAAACATAAGCTGATTAGAAAAGAGGTTATATGTTGATGTTTTTGTTATACGTATAAATACTAGAAACAATGTTTATACCCAACTCTGTATGTATTGAAAGTGTTAAGAATTATATTTCTTTAATGTAGACAAAAGGAGAATATTGTTGGAAGAAGAGAGGATCAAGGAAATGTATTATCAACTAACAGATGGATCAACTATAGAAATTGAATTTCTACCCCTCGCCCAGCCAGTGCACTGTTGTCTTTTAATTGCTGCTTTGGCACCTCCAGCGTATTCGAATGTGGTCTTTATTCTCAGTTCTGCAAATCGCTCAGAAATGTTCAGCAAGATCAATTCAGCCAGTAAATAAATCCCTCAGAGAGCTGGCGGGCAAGGAATGGATTGAAGAAAAAAAAAAAAAGAGCAAATTGAACAGAATCCTGCGTTGTTTCAAATCCACCCACCTTGAAACAGGTGCAGGATTGTGTCTGTGTGTGCGTGATTCATCCTTATGTGAGTCCTATCCCGTACTCACAATTGCTGTGGCAGAGATTTTGCAACGCTTTTTAAAAAAACAAACAACCTAGAATGTTATGATGACATTGGTTTTCACTGACTGTGCTTCAAATCCTTCTGTTTCCCTAATGGAATAATAGTTGTAGGAAAGCTGGAGAATTTTTTTCTCTCTCTCTCTCTGTTGTGCTCTCAAAAGCAGAAGTGAAGGGGGCAGCCTGGAGCAATTTATTCGCTTAAGACGCAACTTATCCATAATCTGAGATACACTTAGATTATAGACGACCCCACTGGGTTTTGCTACACCTTCTTCCTGGTATATATTTAGCAAAGAAGCTTGTGACTCTGGAGCCAGTTCCTGTCCCTGGAGGAAAGAGCACACTAACCTGCATTTTGTAAAGCTAGCTCAGCAAAAACACACATTACGAGGCTGTTGGGAGGCAAACCTGTCATTAGGCAAAAACGACACGGAGCTGCCTCAAAATATTGATTTAGGGTGGGGGAAAGGGCAGCGAGTCCTTGCGTTCTTTCTCCCCCCAAAGGCTGCTTTTACAATATTCTTCTTGAGAGACCAGCATCATAACCCACCTGAGATACTACAGACCTGCCTTATCATATCAAGGGAGGGCGATTCTGAAATGCTTTGAGACACCTTTTAATTCTCCTTGCCACGAACAGTCTCCTCCAATCTCTGGTTCACCCTTTAAGGCAGGAATTGACCCTAATTTCCTCAACTATGGGCTGCCTTTACACAACACACTGAGATGCAAACCACGTTTTATAAACCTGAAGAGCTGCGTTGACCTGGCTTAATGGTTGCAGATCAGCACATCCTGGGAACCGCCCTGACAGTTTACATATCCTTGGATAATTTCTTTTTGTTTTTCGTTTACGCTGGTTTTGTGCTTTAATGTATTCACTGAGCAAATGGAAACATGGGTGAAATACACTTTTTTTGTGAAGTGTTTCCTAAATTCTGCAAGAAAGTTGATCAACCCTGGCTAGGCGGAGTTGGGGAACCCTTCACACAAAACAGCCCAAATGAATATATTGGCTTGTTTCAATGAGTTAAGGCAGTAGAAACTGAGTGTTAATAATTTCTAGTCCCATCTAGACAGCATACTAAAAAGCAGAGACATCACCCTGCCAACATATAGTCAAGGCCATGGTTTTCCCAGTTGCAATGTATGACTGTGAAAGTTGGACCATAAGAAAGGCTGAGCGCCAAAGAATGGAGGCCTTTGAACTCTGGTGCTGGAGAAGACTCCTGCGAGTCCCCTGGACGGCAAGGCGATCCAACCGGTCAGTCCTAGAGGAGATCAACCCCAACTGCTCTTTAGAAGGCCAGATCCTGAAGCTGAAACTCAAGTACTTTGGCCACCTAATGAGAAGGAAGGACTCCCTGGAGAAGAGCCTGATGCTGGGAAAGATGGAGGGCAAGAGAAGAAGGGGACGACAGAGAAGGAGGTGGCTGGATGGAGTCACTGAAGCAGGAGGCCTGAGCTTAAATGGACTCCAGAAGATGGTAGAGGACAGGAAGGCCTGGAGGAACGTTGTCCATGGGGTTACGATGGGTCGGACACGACTTCGCAACTAACAACAACAACAACAATGTCTCCTGCAGCTCCATCTGTTTCACAACCCACAATTCAGTTCTGGAAGACCTATTGTCCCTCTCCCCCACCCCCACAACATCCAAGCTTCATCCTGACACATCTCTGAACAAAGTTAAAACAGGTATCAACCTTCATCCCTTAAAACCTTCGCCGTGTCCAGGGCTAATGCTGGTCCTAACTTTCACTCATCAGTGCCGTTTTTAATTTCGCACTTAGTAATGCAACATGAGCCACACTGCAGATGCTTACAAGGCAGCTTTCGTCATAGATAGCTGAAGCAGTGACAGAGGCTTATACAGTATATGTATTTTACTTAACGCTCTCTTCTGACTGCCCATCTTTAAACAATTCCGGGTATCTCACAGCAGCTTAGCTCAAAGGATCCCTGGCAGAAGACTCTGCCACCTCAGCCACCCAAACTAGAACCCAAGACTGATGGGTGGGAAATATCTCGGAGGTCATCCAGACTGACCCCTTGTGTAGTGTAGGAATGTACTTCTATAGCAACTCCAGCAGAGGGCCATAAAGCTTTTCTGTAGACGCCTCCAGCAAAGAAGAGAATTCATTATGGCATCAAATGCTTAACAAGCAGTCTTATACTAACCCCAAAGGGAATGACTGGAATATAAGTGATAAGTGGGGGAGGGGGAGTGTGGATATGCACAAAAAAATCCAGTGGCTAAAAACCTTCCCATTTTCTGGATGGAAACTGAGTCTAAGGGAGCAACATTGCCTGGAAGCTGCAGGGACACTTCCATCATGAGAGGTTGGAAAGGATGTCATTTAGATCCATCTTGTGACCAATGCAGGAATATGACCACTACTACTACTACGCTATTCACGAATGAAGGCAAATATACATGTTCCATCCAGGATAATGCTGCAGGATCCAATCTGGGTCCATCACTGGGACCAGTGGTTTTGCCTTCCTTTCAAGCATACATTCTAGTGTGAGAGAAGTCCCTTGAGGATGGGCTCCACTATGAGCCCCAAACTCAGAGGACCCACCCAGATTGGATCCTGCACTTATTACTACTGTTCAGCGTGCCCTAATCTGATCATATACCAATTTGGGGAGGTTTCCAGAAATGAGCAGGGCAGAAAAGAACAGAACACTCTACCGTTCCATAATGGCATTTCTAAGTTATCATTCCACTCCCTGGAAGCGGTGGACTACAACTCCCATCGCCATGCCAATCAAGGCAAGGGCTGGTTGGGAATGGGAGGGGGGAATCACACGAGCCCAAGGCTGGTCTTGGGGAACTGTTGCCCGCCCTGCTGGGGGTTCAACCTCTGAAACGTTCTCCTTCAATGGCTGCGGGGTCCTCCCCCGGGCGCAATCTAACCAGCTGCTTTTTGGCCCCTTGTGGTGAGTTCCCGGCGGAGGGTCCGCATTCCTGAACCTGGTTAGTGAATTCGCCAGATTGCGGCATCGAGGCATCCAATCGACGCACCCAAAACGCGAAAGCATCAAACTAGCCACCAGAGAATCAAAGCGGAAAACTACGCACCGCGCGCGAATACAAACGTTCAAGCCTCCATCGACCCGCCTGCAAACTCCCCAAAATAAAAAAAAAACCAAAAATAAAAAAAAACGCAAAAAACCCCAGGCTGGGTCCAGTTAGCCGGCGGAGAGCAGGTCGTGGGAATTTCAGCCACAACCGAGAACGCGCGGCAAATACTCAAGCTATCAAAGTTCCTTCCAACTCGGCGAGGACACGGGGAACTGGGGTGTGTGTGTGTGTGTGTGTGTGTGTGATGAAGAAGCGGGGGAGGACGCAGCGGCGGAGAGTGCAACGTACGCTCCCCTCCCCCGTTTCAGTTCAGGTGTTCCCCCCCTCCCCTCCCCTTCCCGCCTCCCCTCCCCCTAAAAACGGAGGTGGATTCGAGGCTGGGTTGCTAAGCGAAGCCCACGCGCCCTGGCAGAGCGCGCCGGCCCCCCCGCCTCTCCAGATGTGCCTTCCCCACCGATGGGCAGAGGGAGGGAGGGAGGGTGGGTGGGAGGAGCGGGGAGGGGGCGTGCTAGGCTGCCCGCCCCCTTTGGCAAGAGGCGCGCACGTGCTATATTTGGCGAGCGGGCTCTGCCAACCCACCCGAGGTGTCCTCGCCGGCCCGAGGCGCCAGGAGGGCTGGATGCGCCACGATCGGCAGCCTGGTGCCCGGGGACCCCCATCGCGACCCCCTTCCTCCCTCTCCCCAGCCCGTCACTCGCCTGGGTCGCTCCGGCTCGCCGTTCCCCTCCTGGGCTGTCCCGTCCACGCCTCTTCGGGCTCCCGACGGCGCCTCGGGGGTCGGTGGGCGCGCTCTCGGGCACTCCCGCCCCTCCGCCTGCCGCCGCCACCACCCGACGGCCGGAGCGGAGTGGCGGGCGCGCGCCTCGGGGGGATGGGGGGGGGGGTTTCCTCCCGGCTTGGCGCCGCCGCCGCCTCCCCGTTCGCCCTTTAGCAGCGCCGGCGGCGAAGCCCGCGGAGGTGCCTGCGGGACGGGGAGGGGGGGGCAGACCGGAGCGCAGCCGGCGAGCGGAGCTGGTGGGCGGGGAGGGGTGGCGTTTCCTCGGTGGGGTGCTCTCCAGGAAGAAGGTCCCTCCTTTCCTCTCCTTAGCAAGCAGGCGGAGTAGAGAGGGAGCCTCTGGCCACGTGCAGAGAGCGCAGCTGCTTCTGCACCCCCCCATCCTCCCCCCGGGGGGTGGGACTGTTTCCTCGAGATAGGACAAGGGGTCGTCTGAAGAGGGGCAAGCGGGTTGTGCAAATGTAGAGGAACCCCAGGGCGGCGTTAAGGGGGGGACCAGTCCTCCTCTCCTTTTCTGGGCAGTGGGGGGGGGTAGGATAAGCGATGGTGCGAAGCTCCTGGCGAAATTTCAGGATATCAGTTTAATCCCTCGAGGGCTTTAAAGGTCGGCGGAGAAAGGAGACGTTCCGTGGCCGAACGTGGCAGGAGAGAAAGTGGAGCCCCGTTCAGCAGGCGAAATGAGGCTGAGCTTTTAAGGCATTCAGGAATGCCCTCGGTTAGAAGGCTAAAACGTGTCGGGTCCACAAAGAAAACATTTGGAAAAACACAACTAGAAAAAGTAACAAGCCACCGCAAATAAAATAAAATAAAAAAAATTCTTGCAAGCGGACATTTCTGCTATCCAAGTCCTGGAAACAGGAAAAAGTTTCCAATAGCTTTTTTTTTTTTAATTATCAGGGTGAGAAACAATACAGGTGCTGTATGTGGGTGGTGCAAGCTGGCTAGAAACCAACCAGCAATTGTGCTTTTAAACCTGGATTTAGGGCCTTGTTTGCGACCTGTACGAATCTAGAGAGAGATCAAGAGGTGAGGGAGCTGAGCCACGGATGAAACGCCTCTCTCAATGGCCCAGTTGCACTTCTTAACGTCCAAGCTATTGATCCTGCACGACAGCTGGGCTGACCCTAGAAATACCAACCCAGTGGGGGTGGCAAAGCTTTTGTTCTGACAATTATGGCCGAAAAGCAACAGTTGGTACCAAACAAAGGATGCCCACTGCTCGAGCAGTCACTGCAGAAGTCTAATGGCTCCTTCAATGCCAGGGGAAATCGTGTCCGGAGCCGGCATCTCCAATTGAAGCAGTCGGCAGGGACTGCAAATGGAGGGCTATTGATGTGCCTTCGATGCTGAGATTTCCTGAAGGCTGGAGAGTAGCTGGAGAGCATGGATGTGCCCGCGATGGGTATTGATTCTGGGGGCCAATCTACCTGACATCCATCTCTCTCTCTCTCTCTCTCTCTCTCTCTCTCTCTCTCTCTCTCTCTCTCTCTCTCTCTCTCTCTCTCTCTTTTTCCCTACTTGTCTGTTTCTGTCTCATCTATCTATCTATCTATCTATCTATCTATCTATCTATCTATCTATCTATCTATCTATCTATCCATCCATCCATCCATCCATCCATCTATCTATCCACCTTTCCATCTATCCCTCTTTCCATCTATCCATCCATCTATCCATCTATCTATCCATTTTCCATCTATCTATCCATTTTCCATCTATCTGTCTATCTATCTATCTATCTATCTATCTATCTATCTATCTATCTATCTATCTATCTATCTATCTCACAAAAGGGAAATCAGGCATTTGAACACTTTCAAAGCGGCTGCATTAGAAGGAATGCATACAGGCAAAATAAGCTCTGCTGATCCGTGTATAATTTTTTTAATCAGAACCCCTAGATCTGTTTTGGTTTCTTGTTCTTCTTAATGAATCAGTGTTTTCAACTGGATGGTCACCATATTCCAGAAACCTAATTAATCACCATCAGCCCAGGCCCCTTCATTATATATGCAAAATTATTACATTTCTATTGGATTAATAATAGCATTAATATTACATGACATTATATATTACTTTAAACTTTCATTCAGTTTCATGATTTTGAGGAGATTCATTTTGGTCAAAAGGGCATAGAAAGTCATTCAAATATTGTACACTGCCTGAAGCTAGTTACAGAGAAGATCTTGCCTGTTAAAATCTGTGTTTTGAAGAAATTATTGAAAAGCATGCGTGGACGTTCATTGGGTTTTGTTGCACAAAATGGTTTTATTGGAAAAATTATTAAGAGAAATGTCCACAAAAATATGTGGAATTTTCTCAGTCATTTACTCTGTTTCTTGAGCCATTTTGTACCTGTCTCTGATTAATGAATGTTAAAAATTTGATTCAAGAGGGCGGAAGGAAGGAAACTAAAAAGAGGAAGGGAGCAAGGGAGGGAGGAAGGAAGCAAGGAAGGGGAGGAAGGAAGGAAGGAAGGAAGGAATCAAAGAAAAGAAGGAAGGAGAAGGGAGACTTCTCCGTTTTGTAAATTGTTTCCATCAAACAAGTACTTTAGTGCAAGGCTGTTAAAAATCAAACCAACATATATATCTAACAAATATTGATTTTACACTTACCATGTTTCTATCTCCTGGATGTCAAATTTTAGATTCTGCATTTCTTGGGGCGGACGTGTCTTTTCTTTCCTCTGTAAAGCTCCATGCAGTATCTAAAGAGATCATTATTATCATCACTCACAAATCTGGCCACTTCACTACTCACATTTTAGCATGCCAGATAACTTACGATGTCTCAGCCCGAGGACCAATAATATGTTTATATAGGAAGCCTCTCTTGTCACAAACACTAGCTTTTCTGTTTCCTATTTTTCACATGGAATATATAAATAAGAAGACCCAGCAACACTAATTAAGCAAGAAGGATTTCTTCCCCCCTCCCCCAGAAAAAACACTAGTTCACAATCTTCACATTTTTAAGGGCTAAAAAGTTGGTTGTTCCTATTTTATTTTGTGTTTTTTCCCCCAAACGCAAGTAGGGAGGCTAAGATAGACTATTTAACAGGAGAAAAAAGGGGGTCAACAACAATAGAGGACAAATTGTCGACGAGACAACCGGAGGGAGGTTACGGTTTCGTTCTAGAATGGTTTTGTTGTCGATCCTTTTTTCTGTAGAACTGACCTCGGAATTCATTTATAAGACTTATGGACGAGACCTACCGAGTCAAATCTTAAGAACAATACTTAATGTGGTCGGATAACAACAGGAGGGAAAGCAGAGGAGGAAATAGGAATTCACTTACTGTACTAAACTGTAGAGACACAGAGATAGGACAGTTAAGGTGGAACTCCGTTTTAACGTTTCTCCAAAGTTGCTCTCAATATCCGATTTGAAGCTACCCGAAATCTTTCAAGAAGTATCTTTTCTTCTTTCTTTCCCTCCCACTGAAAAAGTTGCTATATCTATGCTGAACTCTGCCTTTCTCTTAGAAAAGTTTTATTATCGCACATGTAAGAGCTTGAAGAATATACAAGTAATCTTTGACTTACAAGGATTGGCCATTTGAAGTTACAATGAAAAAACCTGAACTTTTTTTTTACTAGGTATAATGCCAGAAAAGATGGATAAACAAAGTCTATACTTGATTTTACATGTGATAACAGCGGCTAGAATCATATTGAGAAAACGAAGACATACCACCAGAGGCAGAAATAATTAAAAAAATACTAGAATGTGCGGAAATGGACAGATTTACTCTGAGGTTGAAAGAAAAAGAAGAAACAGAATACTTTCAAACTTGGGACTTATTTGATCAACGGCTGGAGAAAAGAATAAAGGATTAGGAATTAAATTTATGTTGATCAATGATAAACTCAGATAACATGTTTTTTTGAATAAGTACTGTTGAATTGTATGGAAAAAAATCAATACATCTTTACAAAAAAAAGAATGAAAAAGGGACTTACGACCAACTTTTGCACTTTCAACCATCAAGCATCCCCAGGGTCATGTGATCAAAGTTCGGGCACTTAGCAACAGGTATGTATTTGTGACCACCGCAGTATCTCAACGTCATGTGACCCCCATTTGCAATCTTCCCGACCGGCATCCAAGAAGCAACGCCAATGGGGAAAGATGGATTCGCTTAGCAACCATGTGATTCCCTTAAAAAGTGCAGCAATCTGTGGCAAAACAGGTCATAAAGTTGGGAGTCAATCACTTAGCCATGCTCAACAAAGGAAATCCTGATTTGAATTAACGGCTGCAAATCAAGAACTACTTGAATATGTCAGCAAGCTAAGTGTAAAGATAATGAAAAATAAGGAGGAAGGATAAGACCCTCCATAATGGTAGATGTTTTAGTAGTTCTTATATTGTAATGCACATTTCACTCTTGGGAACTCTTTTCTTTCCATTTCTTTAGATTCCAGCCATAGTTCTTTGAGTTAGTCTCAAAGGTGTTTTTTCCAAAGGCAACTGGACTGTTTTTTTTTTCTTTGAAGAAGAGTTTTTGCTTCTCATCCAAGATGCTTCATCAGTTCTGGCAGGATGGCCTCTTCCTCAAAGAAAAAAAAACCCAGTCCAGTTGCCTTGGGAAAAAGCACTTTTCAGACAAATGTGACCTGGATGACTGGGAACCTCCACAGACATTCTTGCACTTAAGTTATTCCGAGAAGGAGTAACGGGTCCAGAGTCACCCCATCAATTTCCTCGGTCCAATGAAGACTTGCATTTTGCTGCCTACAGAATCAAGCTGTTGAGACTCTAGAAAGAGTACAGAGAAGAGCCACAAAGATGGTCAGGGGGCTGGAGGCTAAAATATATAAGGAACGGTTGCTGGAATTGGGTATGTCTAGTTTAATGAAGAGAAGGAGGAGGGGGGACATGATAGCAGTGCTCCAATATCTCAGGGGCTGCCCCAAAGAAGAGGCAGTCAAGCTATTCTCCAAAGCGCCTGAAGGCAGGACAAGAAACAACGGATGGAAACTAAGCAAGGAGAGAAGCAACCTAGAACTAAGGAGAAACTTCCTGACAGTTAGAACAATTAACCAGTGGAACAACCTGCCTCCAGAAGCGGTGAATGCTCCAACACTGGAAGTTTTTAAGAAGAGACTGGACAGCCATTTGTCTGAAATGGGATAGGGTTTCCCGCCTGAGCAGGGGTTATTATTATTATTATTATTATTATTATTATTATTATTATTATTATTATTATTATTATTATTATTATTATTATTATTATTATTATTATTAAGCTATTGGAAAACTACGGGATGGCAGGAATAAGGGAAGAGGAACGAAATCTCCCGTTTTCTTTCCTTTTACAAAAGCAGCTGTTTATGATAGGAAGAGATTATTGTCCGTTTGTTGGGGAAAGGAAACACATCTGCCATTTTTTTTAAAAAAAAACAAAAAACGCAACTTCTCCTCCGTAAGACGACCTCTCCAGATATTAAAGGAAGAGATGCAATGAACCCAATGCTATCTGACCTCAGCTCAGACAAATCCTTTGCTTTGTTCCAGAGTTCTCCGCATGCCTGCTTACGTGGCAACCTGAAGCGGGCAAATTCTTAACAAGTTATTTATTTCTCCAAGCGCATCTGAGTCACGGCAAATGGAAATTTTGGCACATTCTTAACACATGCCACTGATTTCTCAAATCATGCTTGAGTCACCTGTCAGGATAGAAAGAGGCCTAACGGTAAAGCGACTTAACGGTTCAGGAGCTGAAAAGGAAGAGACAAGCTCAAAAACATACATGCACATTTTTTTGGGGGTCCTGTTCAACAACATGAGGCTTAGCCCAACTGAAGGGCAAAAAAGGAAAAAAAAAAAGAGTATTCAGACAATATCAGCTGATTAGGGATATCCTGGAAGGGAAAGAACCTTTATTTGTGGCATTTACTGCTTTTGTAGTATTGCTCAGGAGATGGACAAAACCTGGTAGGGTTTACGGCAGAGAGGCTGAAATAATTTGGCTGGCTTAACCGGGGAAATGAGACTCTTTATTTATAAATAACGTAGCAAGGGTCGGAACTCTCGTCCAATATTTTCGTAGACAATACGAGCCACGTATACCGTCAGTGAATGCGTAGCGGCTTTCTCTCCATTCTGCGACCGGGAGGGGTTCTCCTCTGGATAAACGTACTTTACACGCTGAACTACACGTTTCTCACTTTTTACCAGTGGAACCATTTTGGGAGCAGGTTGGATCGACCGTGCGCATTCCCACTCTGGGCGTTAACTTCTGATTAAATTCACAGCACACGGACAGACTCAACGATAGCTTCAGCTGGGAAATTGTAAGCATCCTAGATCAAGCCGAGTCTAAAAATGCTGGAGAATTCCTCGAAGCCTGGCGCTCAAACAAATCAGCTCTCAACAGGCAGATAGAGATAAACAACGTCTACACACTTCTCGAAAGAGGCAGTCAAAAAGCCCAAACTGAAACTAAAAAGCCAGAACACGTACCCGCCAGCAATCAACATCCAGATGAGAAGAGATTAACACCAAGATGAACACTAGACCAAACAATAAATAATACCCCTATCGAGGAACTACAGACTCAGACAAACAATCAAACCTAATCAAAGACCCATCACCACAAACAACACTGACAGTCCAAGCCACTGATACACAGAATGAGCGCAAACCCCACTCCCTTCTAGCACTGATGATGTTACCTAGTTGGGTAATGAAATGTCTCCAAGAAAACAGCCAATCTCTAGAGAGCACTGATGATGACCTCCTCTTCCTCCTCCTCCTCCTCCTCCTCCTCCTCCTCCTCCTCCTCCTCCCACCCCATTCCCTTCTAGCACTGATGATGTTACCTAGTTGGGTAATGAAACGTCTGCAAGAAAAATCAAGCTCAAAGAGCGTCAAGAACTGCACAGTTCAACCTTAAACTTTTTTATTCTCTTCTGCCAGATTTTTTCTACATTTTGTCTTGGAAGCTGGACACAACCTTGATGCCCAGTATAGTATAAGATGGCATTGGTTTTAATGACTCCTTGGCATAATATTTTACAATGCTGTCTTATTTGTCTGGCTAGTTTTGCTCTTTTAATCCTATTTACCTCTGGTAGGTTTATAAGATGCTCAGAATCATTTATGATCGGAACAAAATATAAGCCAAATGAAATAAATTAAAATAAATCTTTGTGCTCTTCCAAGCTCTGGAAATTGCAGCATGAAAAAAAAAATTTCATCAGGAAACTGATAAACCTTAGACATGCAGTTGCAAAATTGTATTAGCTTCCAAATAGATTATCTGACTGAAAGGGGTTTTTTTGAAAGTCCACGGAGCCTCTAGAAACAGAATTCCCAGTTCTACCTGCTCAGCACGATTTTATCACAACACGGCCGTATTCACAAATTTTGTGCTTCCTTCAAACAATAAGACCAGAACACCAAAGTCGCGTTATAAAAACCAGAATGTTTCTGCTTATTTTAAAAAGTCTTCTCTCAGTGAATAACCTTTTTTTTTTTTTTAGCAGAAGACTGTGTGAAGTAGTGGCCTAAAATATAGAGTGTTCCAAAAGACAGCATGTTTACCCAAAGCTTAAGTGCTGGAAGATTTTTTTCATCTGCAAGCTGCAGATGTTGATCTTATTATTGCTAAATCCTTAAAGGGATGGCTGAAAGAGTTGGGTGGTTTAGCCTGAGGAAGAGCAAGTGTGAGGATAACACGGAAGAGCAGTCACCATTAAGCTCTTGAGATATCGGCAGGGGTGGCACGTAGAAGAGAGAATAAGTATGTTGTTATAAAGAAGAAAGATGGAAGTTGGTCGAACTCTAGAAGGAACTTTTCAGTGGTCGTGGGGAGAAAGTCACAGGATTTGTAAAGAAATGTTGTCAAGGGAAGCACTTAAACAACAGGCAGAACGTAGAACATAGAACAACAGAGTTAGAAGAGACTTTGGAGGTCTTCTAGTCCAACCTCCTGCTCAAGCAGGAGAACCTATACCATCCCGGTCAAAAGATTGTCCAACCTATTTTTTGAAAGCCTTCAGTGATGGAGCACCCACAACTTCTGGAGGCAAGCTGTTCCACTGGTTAATTGTTCTCACTCTCAGGAAATTTCTCCTTAGTTCTACTTTGCTTCTCTCTTCGATGACCCATCCATTACCTCTTATCCTGCCCTTAGACCCTCTGAGAATAAAAGTGACTCCCCCAGGATCTTCTTGGAGAATGTTCCACCCTTCATCACCTAATATTCTCCACCAATTGCTCTATACCTTATTCCCCTCCCCCCAAAAAATTCCCACAAGGAAGGCAATTCTCTTTGACTTGGAAGCCCCTCAATCTCAACAGTGTAGTATCAGTGGTTGAAGGAGCTAGGTATGTCTAGTTATCAAAGAGAAGAATGAAGGGGGACATGATAACTGTCTTCTGGTACTTGAGGGACTCTCACAGAGATGAGTGGGTTGACTTATTCTCCAAAGCACCCGAGGACAGGGCAGGAAGTAATGGGTGGAAGCTTGTTAAGGAGTGGTCCAACCTAGAAGTTAGGACAGTGAGAACAATTAACCAGTGGAACAGCTTGCCCTTCAGAAGTTGTGGGTGCTCCATCACTGGAGGCTTTCAAGAAGAGATTGGACCTCCATTTTTCCAGAATGGTATAAGGTCTCCTGCCTTGAGCAGGGGGTTGGATAGAAGACCTCCGAGGTCCCATGATTCTATGCTTTATGTATTTGCAGAACAGATGACCTTGATATCATACAATCCTTGGCTCTGTTTGGAGACCGAAGGCCAGGCTAGAAATACCGACTTATTTTTTCCGTTCCTTTGCAGATGGCCTTTTCTCCGTAAGCAAGAAGTGTCTTAATCCACGTCACTCGCTGGAGTGTCTAATCTTGGCAGTGTCATCTTTCTTGCAAGCAGCAGATCCTGTCGGCTCCTCGGGGGTCCCTTCAGAGGCAGTTGGTCTTGGGGCGCTTTTACTTTTTTCATGTTTTAATCTTGTGATTAGTTACGCGATGCCAACTGCTTTATCCCTGTCAGGAGACACAAACTGATATCAGCTGAATTATCTGCTCAGGTTCAACTGACTCGTCTGGAATTCAGAGCGGTGACAATTTCTGACAGGGAGCCAAGCCCAAGTGCGAGTTGAAAGGGAAAAGCGAAGAAGGGAAGAAGGCATTTGGGTTTCGATTTCCAGAATCTTTACATTAAAAAAAAAAATCCCTTCTCAGCCTTATGAGGGATCTTCCTCGATCGTGGATCCTTTACTAGAAACCTAGCAGTTTGAGGGTTTTGTGCAGGATCTTAGCTGTTCCTAGCACTCCAGGGTGCTCTGGCAGAGATTTCTGATGTCTTTCTTGGGATCTCATGAAGCCAATATATGTATATTTCAAAGACAAATTTGCGCTCTCCCATTTGTGCACCAAATAAAACCCACAAAACAAAGCCCTATCAAAATTCCTGCATGCATCAGTGACAATCACAAACTAGCTAGACACTTTTTGGCCAAGCATACTGTGGCTGTTGGACTCTACAATGGGAGGTTACAATGTGTGCTGAAACCCACAAAACTAAGGGCAACCTGGTTGAAGTGAGACGTTGAGTGAACAAAACTGCAAACCAAATCCGTGTGGGGGTCCTGACGTGGCGTTCCCAATTCGCTCTTGTAGACAACTCCTTTGAACGTAGAACAGCCAAGCAAAATTCAGAGAAGTGTGGAACGGGATAAATAATTAGCTCTCTGTTGATTAAGATAAGTTCATTACAAGGAAGCTTTAACGTAATCTCATTGCCTCATTTATAGAAAGGAGCTTTCCGTCGGTGCAGGAGCACCTGTTTTATGATGTTGAAAGTCCCAGATTGGTGTCATCAGCAGGCATCTGGAGATGCTTGAGGCACCTTGAATGGATACTTGGATGGCTGTCCTGAGAGGATGAGAGAAGCCCACAGGTTGTGCCCCTGACTAAATAAAAACCATGCAAGGATTCAGCTTTTTAGCCTTGTTCTTTAGAAGGTCTCTTCAGACATGTTCCTGTTGTGCGCCTAATCCAGCATCTTCTTTTCTACATGGACTACAGGCAGTGCCTGATTGTTGTCACCCTCACCGATAAGAAACAATACTACAAAATTACGGAGAGTGTCATCTCGGCTGCTTTGATGCTCATCAGGGCAGTGAGTAGCCCGACCACATCTTCTAACAGTGTATTATTTCATTGTAGGTAGCAAGACTTTCTTCGGCTTGATGCCAGGTCTGTCTTCTTGAATCCCAGCCAGAGTAAATAACACACACATACCCTTGTTCCAGAAAGCAAAAACGAGGCCAGAAAAACTCAGATCACTTTCCCAGTGGAAGTTAATGCCTGCAGAAGCAACTCCCACCCCCAATTGCTTTTATCTGCATGTCTTTTTCTATTCCCCCAAACTGGTAAAATTGGAGAAGTAGTGTGCAATTAGAATAGAAATAAAATATGCATTCTAACTTGAAACATACAATGATGCTCTGAACATGTTTACCACCGACACCATTCCATTGTTTCAGTATTCTAGGGAGAAGTCAGTTTACCGATAAAATAAAATCCTTAAGTAAAATAACACTAACACTAAAATAATACTAATACTAACACTAATATCACTAAATAGGTAAAATACCAAATGAATAAGGTAAATTATATGGAGTGGATGAATATCTTAAATTTTAAAGTTTTGGGGGATATCTGTTTGAGCAATTTTTTTTAAAAAAAGTTTGTGCATTATGATGCCCGTTTACGCAAAGGTATATATTTTTTTGGTGGGGGTGTATGTGTGCATAGTGTTGTGTGTGTGTTCGTGTGTGGTTTTCTTTTTTATATATACACATAGACAATGTTCTAATAACAATTCAGAAACCGAATAGATCTTCCTTGTCACACGAGGGGAAGAAATGTTTTCGCTGTTTGTGTAAAATGTGAGGTCGGATTTCTTTCTCCGTCCCCAAGCAAGAAGCCATCTCACAGATAAGATGCCACTGGCAGTGCCTACCAGCGCATTATTAAAAATAGACGTGGTGGAAAGAGAATCTGCTGAGTGCAGGGAGGAGGAGGGGTCTGCAGAAGGCCACTAAAGAGAGGGCCAGCCAACAACAACCCCCCTCCCCATACTACTCCGATCACCGGATCCAATTAGCAGGGCCGTGATCAGCTGGCACACCACGAGGGTAGCCTTCTGCTGGGAGTGTGAAACTGGCTTGAGCGTCAGAAGGGAAAACTGAGCAATTAAAACCAGCATTTCTGTGCTCCCTGCTGCTGCATTGCTAAGAAATGTGTTGGAGCCTAGGAGCTTAGCCTGTCAATCAGTCCTTCTCCTGCTCTGAAAGGGGGGGGGGGAGAGAGAGAGAATGGCTTTCTTTTAAAAGAGAAAACCCTCTTTTAAAAGAGAAAACCCCACAAATGAACGGGAATTCCAGATGCTTGTGAGATGAGAAAAAGAACAGCACGAGAGTTTAAAGACTTTTAGCAGAGGCTGTGGGTTGTTTGCACAAAAAAGTACCTTCGATTATGATTTCCGATTTTATTTAAGGATCAGAAAAACCTCAGTGGTGACCACCCCAAACTGGTATTACTTGGGATGAGAAGGTAGCCAGATCAGATTGGATCCTATTGGGAAACTGCTCAGGAATTCCAGGGCTGCAGACTGGATCCAGAAGCTGGAAAAAGATCTCAAGAAAAGGCAATGCAAGCTGTTCTATATGATCCATAAAACTCCGTGGACACATCTGTGAGGTTGAGATAGGTTGAAAGTGAGCGGTAGTATTATATTATTCTTGTTACACACACACAAAACCATCTGAAGTTACAGCTGCCAGTTCTTTAGCTTCATTTGCATGAAGATCTTTCCAAGAATCTAGGAGGCCAGCATAGCACATAGGCGGATCCAACTATGTGGCCTTTTGCAACCAACAGATGGAAAGTTTGTCAATGTATACATTTTCTAAGTGCTGTCCAAGATTTGGGATAAGGCACCCAGCGTGCCGATAGCCACTGGGACCGCCATGGATAGTTTATGCCATAATCTTTCAACTTTGATTTTCAGATCTTGATGCTTTGTGATCTCCATTTTATTTATTTATTTATTTTGCCTTCTTTTGTACTGGTAATGCCACATGAGCAGTCCAAGACATGTAAGTAAGAATCCTGTTGCTTTTTGTAGGGCTTAGGGAAACCTGCTTAGGATGAGTCCGATTTCAAATCTCCTGGGCAGATTTACATATCCAAATGTGTCATCCTTTTTTTTGTTTTTAAATGACACTTGGCTTCCATTAAGGAGCTTATCCTTAATCTTCCAGCCGGAGGCGAGAGGCGAATGAAGAAGCTGATTTTGGAATCCTTGTCACTAAAGATCTAGTGACCGTCCTCTGAAAGGTTCAGGATGGATGGCAAACATGTGGAGTTGTGTGTGTTTGAGAGAGAGAGAGAGAGAGAGAGAGAGAGGGAGAGGGAGAGATGGAGAGGGAGAGAAAGAGAGAGAGAGAGAGAGGGAGAGAGGGAGGGGGAGAGAGAGAGAGAGAGAGGGAGAGGGAGAGAGAGAGAGAGAGAGAGAGAGGGAGAGAGAGAGAGAGAGAGAGAGAGAGAGAGAGGGGATTATGTGTCAGTTGAATGTGGAGGTTGTATAAAATCAACTCGGATATGCACAATTCATCTCCTTTTAGTAACACAGACATGGGACAGTGCTGCTTTATTAGGTTTAAAAAATAAAATAAAATAAAGAGGGGCATGGAATTATGTCTACTAAGCCCTTACTAGGGCCCCCATTGTTGGAATGGGGTGGCTGTCCATCTGGAAGCATTTTGCTTATCAACAAAAGGAGGGAATTGCCTGCTGCTGGTTTGGATGCTACAGAGCAGGGGTCTTCAAACTTGGCCCTTGTATGACTTGTGGACCTTCCTAAGGTCTTTTCCACAGTATCAAAGCAATAATAAATAATAAATATTCTTAAAGAATAAACTGAAGTGCACAGTAACTTGACAACCGCACACAATCAGGAAGGACATGGAGCAAACGTGCCCTCCTAACTTCAGAAAGCCTCTTTAGAGTCTTCCCTCTGGGAAAATGGATGCCCCATTCAACGTTTTCCACTTCCTGTCCTTGACAGATTAACGCTTAATGCCTCCATCCTCCATCAAAAAGGGGGATAATCTACCCCCGTGGCTTTAAGAGGCGTTTTTAGCACGATTCCCTTTAATCGAGGTGACAATAGCAACCAGATTAATCCCCGAGAAAGCCGCTGGCTTTCTCCAATGGAAGTCTCTGTTTTGCCCATCTCATCTGCCTTCTGCTTTTGCAGATGAGCAGTGGGTAAGGATCCATTTTATTTTCTCTCCTAAAAACAAACAAACAAACAAACACTGATGTAGATAAACAAGATTCTAGACAGCAAGAATGAAAACACTTACCCGACAATTCAGGAAATGGTATCAGTTCTGACAAGCGGGGATGCAATTCAAGAGAAGGATCAAAGGAGAGCTTGTTCAGGCCAATTTCTTGAAAAGTTATTTTTCTGCCTGGGAATCTTCTCTAGGGTTGTCAGAATCTCCTATATTTGAAAAAGAAAAGAAAAAAGACTTGAGATACAGCAGCAGAACATATGGTTTCTACAGAGAAAGACAAAACAACAACAACAACAACAACAACAACAACAACAACCAGGGATGAGGGCCAAACCAGGAAGCATTTGGAAGTTCAGCTTCCCCAACTAGGATAAATTACCCCAAACTGGGTAAAAGTGACGCACAAATCTATTACCATCACAAAAGAGACATCTGAATTGGCTTAAAAGTTTGCCACATGTATTAAAATATATTTGAAAGTCTTCCAAGGTTTTCCTATTAAGGACTAAAATATAGATGAAGTTATATGGGTAATTTATTGAAATGATATAAAAATCAGTCAAAGGTATAGTCTTATAATATAGGTGGTCCTTGGATTATGACCATTTCATCAGCAACTGTTTGAAGTTATGGCAATGCTGAAGTTGTGACCAGGATTCCAAGTCGGATAAGACTTTCTGATAAGCAGTTTGGGATAATGAAGGAAAAAGTTTGGGAAGTGCTTCTCTAAAGACAGACCAGGAGTGGAAAATTGGTGTACCTCATTCACAATGAATTCCCCTACTCCTCATCCAGACTGTCATTACGGAGTTGCAAAAATCTGAATGACCACAGGGTGAGAGCAAAAGCAGTGTGATTCTACAGCTCTTTGCTGCCATCTAGTGCTTGCGTGAAACTTTGCAGTCCAAAAGTTCTGATAGCCCTAACCTCATCTTTCCTTAAATTTAGACCAAAGATATATGCATGAAAAAAATTCTCCCACGCAAATGCATTCATCTTTATTTTATTTATTTATTTAGAAAATTTATATAGCCTCCTACTCACTCACAGTGACTCTAGGTGGCTTACAAACAATAAAAACACAGTTTACAATAAAAAAGCAGTTGGATGAAACTTTTGCAGTAGTTGCAGTATCTGGCCAAACTCAATGGCCAGAGTTGGATTGACTTAATATGGGATGGGAAGCAATCTGAGGGGTATAGGCTGGACAGGAAGGAAGGAAGGAAGGAAGGAAGGAAGGAAGGAAGGAAGGAAGGAAGAAAGAAAGAAAGAAAGAAAGAAAGAAAGAAAGAAAGAAAGAAAGAAAGAAAGAAAGAAAGAAAGAAAGAAAAAAAATCCTAGAAGGTAGCAGTGGCAAATCCCATCTGTAACATTGGCAAAAAAAAAAAACCAACACGGTGCTTCTATTAAATTACAGGAGTTGAGTGACTCCTGTGTGAATAAATGAATGCTTTATTATCATTGAGCAATCGTCCATTAGCGGTCTGTGCTTCACTTTAATAAGCATCCTGGTGAGGATTTGTTTGCTTTTTCTGCTTTGGGTTCCTGAAACTCAGGAGCAAGCAGTTCTCGGCTGTTTCTTTTCCCACCTGTTTTCCCCAAGGTCTGAGTTTTCTCTATCCAGGAAAATGGCTATAGTGCTCAGCTCCTTCATTTGCTAACGTCTTCTGGAAAGCTTTGAAGATGAAAAGAGTCTGTGTGAGGTGCTAGCCACCTTTCATGGTTTATTCATGGACTTTTAAAATATGTAGGATAGTGGGATGAAGAGAAAGGGAGAGAGAGAAAAAAAAAACCGGTTGCACCATTTCCCCAGATAATTCTGCAAGGTCCTGGTGGACAGTTGTATGCCACTCAGATTTACTCGTGTGAGATGGGAGGTCATACAAATTTGATACCGGGAGATGACAGATAATGAATAGATAGACGATGGATGGATGGATGGATGGAGATAGATAGAGATATAGATAGAGATATAGATAGATAGATAGATAGATAGATAGATAGATAGATAGATAGATAGATAGATAGATAGATAGATAGATAGATAGATAGATAGGTAGGTAGGTAGGTAGGTAGATATGATAGATGATAGATAGAGAGATGATAGCTAGATGATAGCTAGATAGCTATAGATAGATAGATAGATAGATAGATAGAGAGAGAGAGAGAGAGAGAGAGAGAGAGAGAGAGAGAGAGAGAGAGAGAGATATCTTTCATTTGTATGGGCACATTTACCAAATTGTCTGTCTGTCTGTCTGTCTGTCTGTCTGTCTGTCTGTCTGTCTGTCTGTCTGTCTGTCTATCTATCTGTCTGTCTGTCTATCTATCTATCTATCTATCTATCTATCTATCTATCTATCTATCTATCTATCTATCTATCTATCTATCATCAATCTACCTAAGAGCCATGGGGGCACAGTAGTTACAGTATTGCAGTATTGTAGTATTGTGAAGAATTGATCGTAAAGTTATTTTTTCATTACTGACATAACTGCAAATGGTTGCTAAAGAGACAGTCATTAACAAGGATGAGCTGCAAGTTCACATTGGGCAGTGTTAGTTTGAACTGGGCCTGTTTGACATGGTGAGGTTTATCTGTGTCCTCAGGGTCACCTGAGTAGTGCAAATGTGTGTGGAGCCTTCTTGGAACTTCACAGATAAACCTCCAAGTGGCCTCAACTACTCTCTAAAAGGAGGCAAATGACCAGCGGTCTGCAAGGAGTATAAATCCTTCCCTTCCCCAACATCTAATCAGAGCTGAAGAAGCTTCTTGGATGAGAAGCGAAACACCTTCAAAGAAAAACAAGGAAGTCCAGTTGCCTCCTGAAAAAGCCCCTTTGGGACAACCATGACCTGGAGGACTGAGAACCTCCATGGACATGGTGAGATGTTCCCGTTTGTCTCTTCCACCCTTCCTTCCCTCTCCTTTACAAATCACTTACTGACAATAAATACACGGAGGGTGCACAGCTGCCTAGCTGGCTGGAGGTATGTACTATGTGGCACGTAGTTTGGAAGCAAGATCTATAAAGAGTGGAATTAACTGTAGAACAGAGCTATAATTTTCATTAGTGTGACATCTAAGTTAGTTCTTTCCCTTCTGTTCCTGTCTAAACAGTCAAGACAAATTATGATCCGGGACATCATCTGACACTAAACAACCGAATCTTAATGGGAGCTTTCGGGAGGCAACTGAACCTGCTGTTTACGGGTGTGAAATGTGGGAGTTAAAATCTGATCTTTTGCTAAGGTGTTTTCAGGAGTTCCCACTTTACTGCCAATCCGTAGAATTATCCTGCTTCTAGCAATTGTCCTACTTCAGACAGAATAACAGAGTTGGAAGGGACCTTGGAGGTCATCTAGTCCAACCCCCCGCTCAGGCAGGAAACCCTATACCATCTCAGACAAATGGCTGTCCAATCTCTTCTTAAAAATCTCCAGTGATGGAGCACCTACAACTTCTGGAGGCAAGCTGTTCCACTGATTAGTTTTTCTCACTGTTAGGAAATTTCTCCTTAGTTCTAGGTTGCTTCTCTCCTTGATCAGTTTCCATCCATTGTTTCTTCTCCTGCCTTCTGGTGTTTTGGAAGTGCTTGGCAAACAGGTTGACTCCCTCTTCTTTGCGGCAACCATCTTAGTTTTTAATAACGGACTGTTTTGCTCTTCTCTGACTATAATGCTGCTTTCTGTTCATGTTTTCCCTTTTCTCTTCTTTCCTGTTTTATTTCAAGTTTGAATGGATGTCTTTACCTGTGAGTCAGTGGGCCTGGAAGTCAAACGTTGTGACTTGGTCAGTTTGAAGGCCCTCAAGAGAATTGATGATGCAGTGATAACCAAGTGAATAAATTAAAATCTGGCAGCATATGATACAGCACAATAATACTCCACTTGGTTCACACTTCATTTAATCCATAACGTAGTTTATGGCTTAGGAATCTAAATATTGCAGCTTATAAATCACAGTTTATGGCTTACGGGTGTTGTACGAAGCCAGCCAACTGAGGATTCTCCAATAAATTATGGCTTAGCACGTGCGCCGGTGTCGCTTCAACATTTTCTGATTCCCTGGAAAACTTTCTTTGCCATTTACTTTGTATTTCTAACTTCTGCTAAAGTTTTTATTTCTTCTCAACTGAAGGAATGCAAGATGCTGAGTAAGAAGCTGAGGCCAAGCACCATAGCTTGAATTCTTTTGGGAATGGCAAGCTGCAAATTCTCTTGACTGCGATCCAAAGTGTTTTTGCAGTTCTCCCTATGTGCAGGTTAATGACACTATTTATTGGAAGAAGCATAAAGCATGGGAAAAGGAACAATTGTACAAAACAGGAAAGTGCTCATGTCAGCAGACCAGTTTTTGAATTAGAAACTAGTTGGGGTGGTCTGTGCAAAAACCTGCACAACTTTTTAATGCTACCTGTAATCAGAGGACGGGGAGAACAGTCTCCAAGGATGTTATGTGGGAATGGCCCAGATTTTTAACATCACTTGCAAAGATTTTTGCTTTCAGCGTGGAAAGCTGGCTTCACAGACCACGATAAACCACAATTTGTTTTGCTGTGGTTTACTGAATAAACCACAAACTGCCTGTGTTGACAACATGCTAAGCCTATATCAAACAAACTCTTGTTATGGCTTGGAGTGCGAGACCCAGCCTAGGATTGTGGCGGATTGTTTATAGGGGACTTAAAAAGAGTTATTTCTAAAGTAAATAAAAATTTTTTGAGCACTGCCAATCAGGCGTTTTGTGTCACTTTGCTTTTCATTCATCTTGTTATTAAGTTTCCTCCAAGTTCAGTAGCAGCTGTTTGATATATAGCCAAGCTTTAAGAATGTTTTGGAACCGTGGATCGTAAAACATGGTTTAGAAATCACAAGGAGTGAGTTTGCTTAATATTCCACCACGAAATTAAACAAATCATCTGGCGTCTCGGCTCTATCATCCTTGGTCTGTTTTTGAGTTTAGTGACATAGCCCGAGGTGTGCCAATTCTCCTCAGATAGCAGCTTCATCAGCCCCGAAAAAGTGCCTAGAATTAAGTTAAGAGTTATCTGGTGAGACCTTGAGGGAAGGTCCTCAGACTGCAAATACCAAACCACCCTTATATTCATAATTTATTCCATGTCTAAATTTCCCTCACAATAATTCTGTTGAGGTCAGCTGAGCTGAGATTGTGGTTGTAAGTCAAGGACTAGATGTATTAGATTTCCACCCCAGGTTTTAAATATATAGTTGCTCACTTCAAAGATGGTGAATGTAGCAAATACTCCTGCCTTCTCCTATTTACCTCACAATAACAACAACCCTGTGAGGTTGTTTGTTTGTTTGTTTGTTTGTTTTGCTGAGGGACAGGGACCGGCTCTTGACTTTTATTCCATGGAGAGGGCTGTCCCCCTTAATGACACTGGCCAGCAAAACAAAACAAAACAAAAACCACACACACACACACACAAAACATACACACACAAACCTATATCTTTCTCTATTTTTTTAAATTTGTATATCATATTTAGAAACGGTCCCTCTCCCTCACAGAGTGACTCTGGGGGGGGGGTTGTACAAGTAAAATACATCTCTCTAAACCTTTATCAATGTATCTATCTATTTATCTATTTATATCGACATCGTCTCTATTTATTATTTGCATCCTGCCTTTATTATTTTTACAAATAACTCAAGGTGGCAAAGATAGCCAGCATACCTTCCTCCTCCTCTTTTCCCACACAACAACAACCCTGTGAGGTGGGCTGGGCTAAGATGGAGGGCTTGGCTCAAAGTGAAGGCGGGACCTGAACTCACATTCTACCTGTTTTCTAGCCTGGTGATTTAAACCCTAGATTAAACTGCCTCTACATCTCAGGAAAAACACAACACAACAAAACATGTAGGAATTGGGGAGAAGCCCCCAGAAAAAAACTCACAGGCTGCTCCCACTTCTGAGGGGAAATGCTAGTCCTCATGAGGGGGGGGGAGGACGGCTTGGAGCCATTTTGGGGTCTTGCACAGTGGATGCTGAGCTCCACAGCGTCTTTTCAGTGACCCCCCTGTGGCAGGACCCCTTTTGTGTCCCCCCTCCCAGCTTCCATAGGGGTGTTCTGCCCCCCCTCACACACACCTGGTTGCCATGGGCACGGACTTTGAGCGGGCTGCACAGGTGCTGCGCTTAGAGAGGAATCCAGAACATTGGAGAGGAAATCCTAGAGTGGCTGCACAGGAGCCCAGGTGTGGCAATTAAGGCTCTCTCTCTCTTCCTGCTCCCACCTGCAGGAGCTCCGACTGGAAGCAGACTTTTGCAGAGGCAAAAAATAAAATAAAAAAATCCTTCACTCCCTTCATCTCTCTCTCCTTCCCTTCATCCCTCCCTCCCTCCTTCTCTTCATCCATCCATCCATCCATCCCTCCATCCCTTAGCAACATAGAGCCATCGTTGGTTGATAGCGATGAAAAATCAGGAGGAATCCGGGAGCACTTTTTGCCAATTCGATTAAAAAAGCACCAACTTTCTTGAGCCCGGGCTTTTTGTAATTGAATTTGTAGGATGGGAAAGAAAAGAAAAGAGCCTGCAGGGGGGGAGAGGGGGGCTACCAGGCTTCTAATGAACCAATGGAATTGATTAATTTTAAAAATTAAGTAAGTAATCGATTATATTTATCTATAATAAATATAATTTATAAATAGAGCGGGCAACTAAATTTCATTTTTCCATGTGTGCCGTTGTGCCCACAGTAAAAAAATGACAATAAAGGTTATCTTATCTTATCATCTTATCTTAATAATAATTTATTAATAAAGTGTTACATTTATTAAAATAAGGTGTAATAATATCTTTATTGTTAAAATAATTTATTACTAAATTAATGAAAGCAATTAATCAATGGAGCATCTTGCCTCCTTGGAGTTGTGAGTGCCCCATCGCTGGAGGTTGTAAAGAGAAGACTGGACAGGATGAAGTAAGGGGGTTGGACTAGAAGACCTCTGAGATCCTTACAGCCCAACGATTCTATTCTATTCTATTCTATTCTATTCTATTCCTATTCCATTCTGTAATTCTTCCATTCTGTAACTCTATTCTATTCTATTCTATTCCTATTCCATTCTGTAATTCTTCCATTCTGTAACTCTATTCTATTCTATTCTATTCTATTCTATTCTATTCTATTCTATTCTATTCTATATCCTTCTTATTCTATTCTATTCTGTTCTGTTCTATTCTATTCAAAACAACTGCCAACAAGTATATTTATATTTATACATATTTAAAAAGCAGACATACAATCTCCCGAAGTTGTGGGTGCTGCATCACTGGAGGCTTTCAAGAAAAGATTGGACAATCATTTCTCTGGGATGGAATAAGGTCCGTTGCCTCGGGCAGAGGGTTGGGCTAGATGATCTCTGACAGCCCAATGATTCTAGGATTATCACCAAATCAGAGCGAGGCTTCCAATAGGGTCTGTCAGATTGAACCCCATTTTCCCCAATTAGGAAATTTGCTTTCCAACACCAAGTGGAACGGATCCAATTTTCTAAACTGAAAAGATGACGCAGAAGAGAGCTTAAAGGGGGGGGGGTCATCTGGGCCCCCCCAAAAGCCCAAGTGAAGTTTTTGATGGTTTGAAGGGGGGACAAACCCAACTGGAAATCAAACAGGAATTTAAACGAGGGTGTCCTGTGAGGGTGGTAAAAGAGGGCATGCTGGAGGCCACAACCACAAGATCAATGGAGCCACAAAAGGGGCAGGGCTGTAAGGCACGGCCGCCATCTTGACCCTTTTTTGGTTATTGCTGAATTTTCACTAGTCCTCAGGAAGATTGAGAAGAAGAGCGAGCAAGGAAGAGAATGGGATCGTTTTCAGATCTTTATTGGCATAAATAATTCATACATAATTTACCTCAACAGACACCTCACCAAAAGCACAAGGAACGAAAATCCAAAAATAAAAAGAAAGTAAAAAGAAAAAAAAGAGAGAGAAAAAACTCTTAAAACGCTCCATTCGTGTTTTCTTTATTTCATTTCATTTTATTTTTTGCAGTCCCCTGCCACTTGCACTCCCACCAACAGCGGAAATTATAAATACTTTCCCTCGTGTGTAGAAAATTTTTTTTTTTATAAATGGTACTGTACAAATTTACAATTCGCAAGAACAATATTTTCCGTTTTGCTTTACTTCGTGGTTTTTGTGTTTTTTTCCTCCCCTTCCCAGTTTTGGTGGAGGGTTTTTTTTTTTTTTGTGGGTTTCTTTGTGGGTTTTGTTTTGTTTGCCTGAGAATCAATGGTTTGTTTGCTCACTTGTTTCTAATGATTTGGCAACAACCGACGTAAAACAGATATATTTCATACAAGCTAGTCCTCGATGGGCTTGGCGGTTTATATAAAATGCGCGATCTCCTCCATTGCTCCATCGCAGGCAGATGTCGTCTTTTTTAATAATCGGAAACATAGAAAATATATATATATATTTTGCAGTGAAGGAATAACGCCAATTAAACGTGGAGTTTTGTAGGACTACCTCTCTCATTCAGAGCACTCCTATTGCTTTTGACGTGGGTGAAAAGTTCTTCCCCTGGGAATAAATACGTTGTGACTCATTCTTGACTTCAAGACCGACGCAGAGAACACAACATTAAAACCAATCAGTCCCCCTCCCTCAATTTGGACTGTGTGTATACGTGACGCTGTACACACACAGAGTTATGGGTTTTTACAAAGGTGCTCCTTATTACAAAGGACTTGATAAAATTCTTCCAGCTTTGATGCAGTTACCGGCAATTCTCATTAAATGACCACACATACAGTGGCTGTTTGAAGGTGCGACAGTGCTGAAAAAGTGAGGCTCATGACTAGTCCGTGGGGTTGTGGCTGTTGCAGCATCCCTGCGGTCACGTGATTATGATTTGGGCAGCTGGCTTGCAAGGATGACCGTCCTGGGATCCAGTCATCGTCACTGTGACTTTCACTGCTCACTTTGGATAAGCAAAATCAATGGGGAAGCCTGCAGGAAGTCACAGATGGCAATCGTGTGACCAAGGGACGCTGCAACTGTGTGGATTTGCCTTATGACAGAAGACTGGAAGGGCTGCTATGAGTCAGCCCAACCACATTACACATCTCTTTATGACCGCATCCCTTAGTGACAGAGTTCTGTGTTACAATTACTGTCACTAAGTGAGGACTACCTGCAGTATAATGTGTGTGCCCCTATAAGCGTGATCTTAGTCTGGAGAACTAATCACAGCTCCCAGCATCCTTCTGGCTGCAGGTTTGCCAAGAATTGCAACTCAGGACCACCTAGAGGCCTCCCATCCCTACTCAAAACTTAGAAACAGGCAAACATCCCTCCACTTGAATTCACTTTGCTGCCGAATTTCAGTGTGGCGATCTTGGAGTGCCGGATTGCTACAGAGATGAGGCCAGAGGCTGCCCCAAGCCTGTGGGAAACCTACTCCTGGGTGCAACAGTTGAACTGCCTTCAATCTGTACCATGCATGCGATGCCAAGCACAATATTTTCCTTAGATATGCCCAAACGTTCCCGCCTAGTCAAGGAGAGGCCGACGGCTCACCCCATTTACCCTCGCGCTCTTCGCGGGTTCTCAGGGAAAGAGAAATATTGGCACGCGGGCCAAGGAAAGAATTTTCAATACAGACGTATTGACTAGCATGTGTACAAACGGGGCCTGTCATCAATCTGTGCTTATTGCTACTGGCTCGGAACCCAGTGGGGATTTCAAATGTCACTACGTGGGCAGGGAAGGGGAGAAGAGAAGCAGCCACGATGGTGAAAAGCCAAAAACAGAAACACATTAGACTCTGTGTGTGTGTGTGTGTGTGTGTGTGTGTGTGTGTGTAGAGAGAGAATTAAAGGATCTAAAGGGGTTTTCCCCGGGACTGTGAATAAGGCAACCCGAGAATTAAGAAAGGAATGTGTGGCGCAGGGCAGCGTTAAGAGCTTATGGGATGGATGGATTAGAATACATCTGCCTTGTGTTACTGTCGGAATTAGTGTGGCGGTCTTCCACGCCCATATGTGTGTGGGTGTGTATTTCCTCCACACAAAGGTAACCAGGGAAGGATCATCTGAGATTGTTCTGCCCTGGATAGCTTGCATTGGAGCCTGAAATTAGGGTTCTCAGTAAGTCTACAGATCCGTGTATCTGTGTGTGTTTGTCTGGGTGTATATATGCACACATAAATGGGTAGGGTCCTCTCAATGACTTCCCAAGAAAACAGCCTAGGCACTCTCCAGGAGTCAAGACTGACTTGAAGGCATAAAAACAAATAAATGAATATAGGTAGTCCTTGACTTACAACGATTTGTTTAGTGCGCCTTCAAAGTTACAAGGGCACTGAAAAAAGTGACTTATGACCAATTTTCACATTTACGACCGTTGCAGCCTCCCCTTTCGGTCACGTGATCAAAATTCAGATGCTTGGCAACTGACTCGTATTTATGACGGTTGAGATGCAGTTTTTTGGCCCGGAAATTTTAACCATGCCCTAAAAATAATATTGGGGTTCCTGTTCTGTGAGCAGGAAAACAAAAGAAAGACGATAGCTGTACATGTGATGGGAGACGGATAAATAGTGGATTCTAAGATATAGAAGAGAGGCAGCTAGAGATCGGACTGGCTGAGCCACGGAGGGAGGAGTCAAGCCGGGAATTAGTCCGGAATCATTATGTAGGCACAAGAAGGCCAGGTCCTTGAATTGCCGTTGAACTTTATCTAGTCTTGTCCAGGTGCGAAAGCCAGTCTGGGAAGATTCCTGTGAAGCAGGCATTGAGCAATAAAGTAGCTAGCTTATACTCCACCCATATGGGTTTGATGGTTTGCCCCTGAACTAGAGAAAGCAAAGCCTTCGAAGTCAAGACAAATTTCTTATCCTCTGTACTAAGCAGAACGGCCTCTCTGTGAACAGAAAAAGTCCTGATGCGACTCCCCGGAGCGGATCAGGAAAGGGGAAGGGAACGAGAGTTCACCCTCACTCAACAGATCTGTAAATAAACTCCTGTTTCTATGGAGCCGGCTAATAAATCCCAGCTACCGGATAACCTCAGTCACGCCCTTGGAACTCCGATTAGACGGCATTGTGGCGGTTTCCCTTATATTCTCTGTTCCAAAGAGCTGGTTATTTTTAAACCGGATAAAAATCCATCGATAAAAAGAACGGGGTTGGAGAGGGCAGTGGAGCCGAAACAACAGAGATCAAAGGGAGGGAGGGGAATGGAGATTTGTTATTGATAATTAAGACTTGGGGGGGGGGAAATAAGAAAGCATGATGAGAACATAGCCATTATGCTCGGCTTCTTTAGAATTGGAGAAGGGGGGGGCAAATAAACCAGACTGGGCAGGTGTTTTTTTTCCCCCGTTCGATGTTAACGTGCAACAGTTCCTCCTTTAAACTCCCCTCTATCCAATTAATCAGCAGCATTTGTTTTGCTTCCCCATGGATCACAGATAGTCCTCGTGGTACGGCCACAATTGGAGCCCAAACTTTCTGCTGCAAAGTGAGACAGTGGGTTTTGCCCCATTTTACGACAATTCCGGCCACCGTGGTTAAGGGAACCCCTGCCTTGGTTAAGTTAGCTGCACGGTTGTATGTTTTAGCCTCCAGTCTCCTAATCATCTTTGTTGCTCTTCTCTGTACGCTTTCTAGTATCTCAACATCTAGACTGGACAACCATTTATCTGGAGTGGTGTAGGATCTCCTGCTTGAACAAGGAGCTGGACTAGAAGACCTCCAAGATCCCTTCCAATCCTATTAGTCTATGTTCTAGGTACCTAGCAAGGCTGACCCTTGGCCTGAACGTCAGAAGAGACGCAAACAGTAGAATGGACACTGACCCTTCACCATCATGGAACAGTAGAATGGACACTGACCCTTCACCATCATGGAACAAGCAGATTGTTTTCAAAGGACCTTTGGACCTCCCTGAAGCCACCAGCCCCTTTCAACCAAAGACACTTTCTCCTCCTTTTCAGCTCTCCAAGCTGCTGAGATCCTTCACCTGCTTTAAAGCCAAACGTCTATGGAGATCCTCCAATAATCCTGCTCATGGTTGTTGAACCCTGAACAAGAACTGAAGAAGCTTCTTGGATGAGAGCTGAAACGTCTTCCAGGAAAAACAAATAAAGTCCTGTTGTCCTTTGGAAAAAAAGCACCTTTGGGTTTAAGCCAAATTGTTTCCCCTGATACGTGACCGAATCTGACCCGAAGGGACTGTCCTGCCTGCTTGGATTGGCTGCCTGGTAAAGCTATTTGGCCAGCAAGTGTCTATCGCCCCTGCTTGCTCAAAATCCAGGCAGAACACAAACAGCTCCTGAAATTCCCATGCAACCACTTCAAGTGCAGCAACCTTACCCTGGTCTTGCCTGTGACCCTATTCCTCAGCTTCTTTCAAATGTTCAATCTCACAGCGGGATTGAAACCCCACGTCTTCCTTCCAAGAAGGTGCACAGCAAGGAGCCTAACCGCAACTTTAGACAATCACACAAAGCGGAGAAAAGATCTGCTCACGATGGCATCAGAGTTCTCGGTTTTTTTTGTTTTTGTTTTGGCAGAGGAGGCCCATTAAAACCACATCCGGCTGGTCAATCGTAGAAGGACACCACCCTTCCAGAACTAAAGAGACCGCAGGGAGCCTTGAAAACGGCGTGCTTCATTTATCAATTCACCTTTCAGAGGTTAGGGAGCTGAGTCAGTGGCTTCTTTGCTCGGCTTCTACAATCTTTAAAATGCCCAGAAGGAAAGGTCTAGAACCCTTGGGAAGAATTGCTTCGTTTAGCCTGCAAGCGTATTCCTCTCTGCCACTGGCAACAGGAGCCAGCTCAGTCCTGAAGACTCTTTCTCATGAGATCCTTAAAGAGATGGGCGCACAAAACAAAGGCTGAAAGAGCCGTGCTTTTTCACACACACACACACGCACAAAACGCACACAAAATGGAATTCTGCTGCCGGACGTTGGGTACTCTATCACTGGAGGTTTTTCAGAAGAGTTTCATTTGCCTGGAATCATATAGGGTCTTCTGCTTGAGCAGGGGGGAGGGGTTGGACTAGAAGACCTCCCGGGTCCCTTCCAATTCTGTCATTCTGTTAAGTTTTGTGGCCTGTAAAAGCTCTTATTTTTAGTTTCTGGGCCATCCCGATCCCTTTCAATTGTAAAACGGGCATCCCCTTTTATGTCTTCCGGTGCAATGGAAACCGGGGCAAATACTTCTTCTACACCGGATCCTATCACTCTTCCTCGCTTATAAACACCATCTCTGGAGTTTGGCTTCCTTAAAGTAGCCAGCTGAAGAGATGCTTTGAAGTTTCTCATCTCCCACGACTCCGAACGCAGGCAACGCGGTTGGCCAAACTGGGAGCCCACGAATCTCCCCCCCCCCATTTCAGGACATTCAACAAACCCAGAGAAATTACATTTACACCTGCAGTTAAAAAATCTACTCGGCATCGTGACTGCTGGAGAATTGGCTAGAGATACTAAGCTGCGAGATATGGCACCAGCATCAGAAACTCTTAAGAGTTGACGTGGCTCTAAAAAAAACTGGAACAGCCAAATCTGTAAAGCTCAATATTTTTCATTTCCTAGCAAGACAAGTATGGGGGGAAAAAAGTTTTCTAGTGATGCCTTGTTGCTGACAGAGAGGATAGGACCCAGCAGAAGACCCGTGATTGAGGGCCCTCCCAAGTAGAAGTCCACAGATATGAAAGTTGCCACGGTTGGACATACCTGACCTGGAGTTTAGAGCTTTGTCTTATCATCAGATCTGACGCTGCAATTTCCTTGTGAAAAAGAAGAGCTCAGAATACTTGGGAGGGTGCAGCCCACCCCCAGGATAACAAAAATGTGGCGGAGGGGGGGAGAGAAGAGGAAGGCATTTACAACGAAGACGCATAAACTTCGGAGCTGAAAAAAAAAATGTTAAGACTGCTTTTCCGGCAAGATTTGTAAAGTGTCAAGAATGTCTCAACTCAAAAAAAAAAGGGGAAGGAAACTGGACAGGTCCAACTAGACCCATCCAATCTCTTTCTGACACGACTCAAAACCAGTCCTAAGCGACAGTCGGGTTTACGAGAACCAGGGACCCAACGAAGAGAACACAACACAGAGAGATGCGATGAGATTAGAGCCTGCAATTTTTTTGGGGGTGGGTGGGAGGCCAGATAAAGAGCGCCTGGAGCAAGAATGTGGAAGTGGTTTTGCTAGTGACCTGTTGAAATGAGGAACTGAGGTGGAAAAAAAAATAACAATAACCTTCTCCCGTAAATTAATGCAATGTTTATGGAGCCTCACCCCAAGAGACGTGCAGAGAATCAGGAAGAGAGGAACGCAGCAAGGGCCATAAAGAAAGGAAAGCTGACAAGAGGTGGACAGAGGTGAAGGGATGGTGGTGGCAACAATGAGATTCAGGAAAAGGAGGAAATAGCAAAGTGGCTGCATTTCTTCGACAGGTCACCGAGACGAACCCGAATTGTCTTGTTTTATTTCTGCGTTATTTTTCCTCCAGCTTTTTTTGGATTGGGGGCTCTCAAGTTTCTCGTGTTGTACCTTCTACTGAGCCTAAGATAATGTAGACTGTTGACAGGGAACCATAGCTGGTCTCCATGTCTATTGAGAGAAAAAATTAAGACATCCCACTTGGGGGGAAAAAACAACCCAAACTATGATTGAATATTGGGACCACACGACTAACTGCAATGTTCTCAAGAAGTTCTGTCTGGAAGGAAGGGCCATTCAGCCCTTAGGCTTCAGTTGTTGTTGTTATTGTTGTTGTGTACAGAAGAACTAAAGGCCTAGTACGAAAAAGGCACAGCTCTTTGGCCCCAAAATTGATGGAAACCTCCAGTGGCTTTAATGCAACGTTTCATAAGCTTTGCACCTAGCTGGATGCAATTGTGCCATTAGAGTAAGACGCTGAAGCAGAGGTCTAGGGCTCAGCTTAGAATAAGGAACCTCAAAAATGTAGCAGGGATGACTTGTTGAAATAATTAGATTAATATCCTTCCTGATCTGAACTGGCCCCTCTCCCTAATAACAGCTAATGAGCTCATCAAAACTGTCTGAAAACTATCTTAAAAAAAAATTATATAGCCACACCGCCAGCCAGATATGAATTGGTAATGTCCCTTGTGAATAAAACAAGGTGGTAGAGAGGGAGGGCTAGGAACGCGGCCCCAAATATGTGTGAAGTCTACGTGTAGCATGCTGTAGGTCTGGTCTTCTTCAGCAATCTGACAGGTGGCAGAGCATTAATGGAGAAATGACCACCGTGATCAGGGCCTGTTCCAACTTGGTTTTGCAAGGCAGGGCGGTGAAAAGGAAGTCACAGAGATGGTAAACAATGCCAGCAACCAATCAAAAAAAATAAAATAAGAGCACCAGGCAGCAAAAGAACAAGATCACTTGAAAGCCAAGAACTGGCAGCTGTTCACAGCAGGTTAACCTTTGATGTCAAATCTCAAATCCCTATCTAGAAATTCAGCCCCACCAGTTGAACTCAGAAGGAAGGTTGGAGGACACTCTCGACTGCGTGAAGGTTACTCAAGATGAAGCTCTCCCTGGATAGTCTTCAGATTTCCTTCTCGGCCCTGCCCGGTTGACTGTTTCATGAACAGCCGTGCCGTGAGGAGGGATCTAACCCATGGTCTATGGAGATTCCCAATCACCAGATCATGGTTGTCCCAAAGATGCTTTTTCAAAAGGATTTCCTTGGGTTGTGGTTTTTTTTTTTGTTTCTTTGAAGACATCTTACTTCTCATCCAAGAAGCTTCTGATCAAAACAAGAAAAAAAAAACACCAAGAAAGTCCAGTTGCCTTTTGGAAAAGCACCCTTGGGACGATCTGACCCATTTTAAGAGCACCTCCAGGGTGTCCTCTTAAAGTTCACCCTCCTTGCTCGTGATGGGGCTGCTGAAACACCCTTCTCCTTTCTTCACGGTGCAGGCAATGAAATAGCGAGTCCGGGAAAAACAACCAAACAAAGTCATACCCCCCAAAAAAAGAGAGCGAGAGAAATATCATCATCAACTAACGCAAAATGGCTTCTAAAGGTAGCTCACAGTTGCCCTCAGATATTCCAGTGGGAACATATCTCAGGGCTGGTTGCCGTCAGGTGTTTCCAGGCCGGTAGCAAGTGGGCTACCACTCAGCCTTTGGTCTGCTTCATGTTCTCCGTCCTACATTCCGTCCACACCAAGGAACATTCCCATTCTTCTCCCCAAAGAGCGAGCTTGAGTTTGCTCTTGCTGTCCAGACCTCAGGTCTGTTGTTCTAAAGGGCAGGTATAGAAAGCACCTCTTTGATCCTTGAACATTTCCAAGTTGGCCATACCCTTCCCAGTCTATGGATAAGGACAGAGGAATTGGAGAAGAGGGAAGGAAGAGGGGTGTAAGAAAGGCACCAGTCCTCTGATTCACAGCCTGGAAAAAAAGAGAGAGTGAGAACAATGGTCAAACAGGGAAAGACATTCACAAGGCAGCACGTGACCCGCCATAATGTCCTCCTGATGTTGCCTTCAACCGGCATCCAGACCATGAATGAGACAGGCGTTAAGTTGTCTTTAAGGTAGAGTATTCCTTCCCTTCCTTCTCTTTGGCACCACCCAAAGGCAGACTCAAGGGGTATGACATCTTGTCAGGTTGAGTCATCCATTATCAGGACTTTGAAACAAGAGAGGACAGGGGTAGACAGGGAGGGGCCACCCCAGCAACTTTACAACCTGTGGACTTCAACTCCCAGAATCCCTGAGCTGGTCGTGCTGTCTCAGTTTGAAGTCAGCAGGTCGTAAAGTTGCCCTAGTTACCCACCGCCTCTTGGGCAGAGCCACGGAATGCAAGAGTAGATTTCATGTAGAGGTAGCACTCATCTGAAGAGTGGGTGGATAACATCATCGTTCGGCGGTAAGGAAAGTCTCTCTGAGAAGAAGAAACTCCAGGTCCAAGATAAATTTGGACAAGGGAGCCCAAATGATATCAGGTTCAGCTGGAAGATCATCTGCGTTGAGTCAGTGTCAGCTCTTAACAACCATGTAGACCAGGGGTCCTCAAACCTGGCCACTTTAAGACTTGTGGACTTCAACTTCCCCATGCTGGCTGGGAAAGTCCACAAGTCTTAAAGTGGCCAAGTTTGAGGGCCCCTGATGTAGACAGACCTTCTCCAGAAGGATCAGTCTCCAGTCTGGTTTCTGAGGTCTCCAATCAATGAATATACCCCATCCCTCAAAACCAATGAAGACTCCAAGGGGACTTTGCTTGAAATGGGACACAGAGGCAGGATAATGTGGGATAGCACATTGCATGCTGGTTAAGCTTTCTGCAGAACTCCAAGGAGGTGGAGGGAGCATTGGGTCTGGAGTGGACAAAGACCCCCGGCCACGTCCTCTGGATGACAGACCACCATGGCTCTATTTGTGCAACACGCTGAGCCAGATCCAAACAGATCCCTCCATGGCTTTGAGTGATGAATGAATCCATCTCATGCTGTTGAAAACAAGGGGTGGGGGTGGGGGGTGGAGAGAGTATTGCTAAGCGAGCAATAGCAGAAGGTCTCCACTCCCTGTTGAGCAGAAGGCTTCCAGCACTTACCTGGTTATTCTCATCCATCTGTCAAGAAGATGTAAAGAAGGGCACCTCCCAGAGAGATCAACATTCCTGGGAAGTACCATCTGGTTCTCCTAATCTACCATTTAGCTACTGATTGATCTCAACCCTGCCTTTTCTTCGGCAGTTCCAAGCCGTTTAATCAGCCATCTTTCCTCCAGTTTGAGCTATCACAACAATAACCTGTGAAGCAGGTTGTGGGGAGAGGTAGAGAAAGCACAGGAAAGCTTCGGTGGTTGCGCGTAGACCTGAACGTGGGATTCTCAGTGGTTAAAGGCGCTGTGCTCGCTAGCTGGAAAGCTGACAGCCTGGGTTTGAGACCCCGAGCACCGTGTGACGCGTGAGCTCCCGTCACTAGCTCCAGCTCCTGTCCGTCTAGCAGTTTGAAAGCATGCAAATGCGAGTAGATCAATAGGTACCCCTTCAGGGGGAAGGTCACGCCGGCCACACATGACCACAGAAGTGTCTCCGGACCACGCTGGCTCCCTTGGCTAGCAAACGGAGGTGAACAGCGCCCCCTAGAGTCAGAACACAACTGGATAGGGAAAAACCTTTACCTCTTTATCTTAATCAATCTAGTCTCAAACCCTGCCACGTTATCTTTCAGGCTTGATCAAGGGTGGACAATTTGGGAGGAAATTGGATCTTTTCTTTTTCTTTCTTAAAAATAGGGATAATTCCTCCTTGCAGGTGCCTCTTCCCCTCCTCTTTCCTCGCAAAGAACAGAAATGGTATGCAAGGCTCACTCCAGCTGTGAGCAGACAGTTGGCCTAGCAACAGGCTATGAGTGTGCACACGTGTCTGTGTGTGTGTGTGTGTGTGTGTGTGTTGGGGACAGCCTCAAGTTTATACCCTAGGGAGATGTGTAAACAGCCTGAGCAGGAAAGAGCACGGCAGGGCCCCCCTCCCCCCCCCAAAAGGCCAGATATTTCCCTGTTGCCTGGCTGCTAGTAATCCTTGACCCAAATACACATATGTGTCAATACTCAATGTTTAATTTGTGCCAAATTCCCTGCCTTGGTATGGTGCGCAAAAATCCCCAACTCATTTTTTGGGGAATGCGTGATAATAAAGAAAATAACCCAGAGAATGCAGAAGGCACGGAGCAGTCAAGACCCAGAAAGACACAACAGAGTACAGGGAATCCTCGACTTAGCGACCTCAACAGAGCTCAAAATGTCTGTCGCTAAGCGAGACATTTGTTAAGTGAGCTTTGCCCCCGTTTTACGACCTTTTCTTGCCCTGGTTGCTGAGGGAAAGGTCGCAAAAGGAGACTGCACGACCCTATGTGCCGGTTGCCGGGTGTCCAGATTTTGGGGGGCTGTTGTGTAGAAGTGTAAAAAACAGCCCCAAGTCGCTTATGTTCAGTGCCGTTGTAACTCCGAACAGCCACTAAATGAACTGCGGAGGACTAGTATCTGTAGACTTCAATTTCTTCCCATTTGGACTTGCTTAAGGATCAACTTAAAAGCTGCTCTGCCCTTCCTAGGATTAGCTGGGTTGGGATGGCGAAATGGGGGCTGCAGCCAGGCAGCTGGGGAAGCAAAGAGAAGCCAAGGGAGGGAGGAGGCACGCGGAGAGGAGAGCCACTGCCTTACTCTGCTGACTTCCAGAAGTGGCCGGGGTGGGACAGGCGGCGATTCCGCTTTGGCAGTTTCTCCAGCATCTCCATGAGTTTGGTGAATGTGGGCCGCTCCTCCTGCTCGTAGGCCCAGCAGAAGAGGAGGATGTCCTGCAAAGAGAAGAGGAGGAAAGGGGTATGCAAGGAGAAAGAGAAAGAGAGAGAGAGAGAGAGAGAGAGAGAAGAGAAAGAAAAAAGAAGAGAAAGAAAAAAGAAGAGAAAGGGAAAGGGGAAGGAAGGAAGGAAATGAAAGAAGGAAGGAAAAAAGTGAGGGACAAAAAAAAAAGAAAGACGAAAACAGAAAAAGAAAGACAGAGAGACAAACAGAGAGAAATGGAGAAATAGAAAAAAACAGAAATACAGAAAGGAGAGAGAGAGAGAGAGAGAGAGAGAAAGAAAGAAAAAGAAAGAAAGACAAAAACTGCTACTACTACTACTCCTTGCAAACCCCACTCCCTTCTAGCACTGATGATGTTACCTAGTTAGGTAATGAAATGTCTGCAAGAAACCTACCAAGTTCGGAGAGCACCAAGGACTCCACAATCCTCCTCCTCCTCCTCCTCTCTGCAAACTCCCCTCCCTTCTAGCCCTGATGATACCTAATTTAGATAATGAAACCTCTGCAAGAAAACAACCAAGCTCCAGAGCACCAGGGCTCTCCTCCTCCCTGTAAACCTCCACTTTCTTCCAAAACTGATGATGTTACCTAATTGTGTAATGAAACGTCTGCAAAACAAACCAAAAAAAAAACCACCCAACCAAGCTCAGAGAGCGCCAAGGATCCCTTGGCTGACCTGGCTTTCTTCTCCGCGCCCTACCGCCGCTTTCCCCGAAAGTCACCTACTGAAATCTCCTTCCCCATGCCGATCTGGCTGAGGTTCGGCTTCATCCCTCGGCCCACTTGCCAAATTATTGCCTCGGCTGGTTGGCTTTTGAAGGGCCACTCCCGGGCGTACAGTTCGTACCAGACGGTTCTGCGGAGGCAAAGGAGAAGAATGGGTTAACTTCACGGGCAGCCCTGCCTGAAAAGAGAAGGGCAATTCACATCTTATCCAACTTTCAATTCAGTAGGATCTGCCTAGAATTGCATCCTGTATTCATTTATGAATTTGTTGTTGTTGTTGTTAATTGCGAAGTCGTGTCCGACCCATCGTGACCCCATGGACAACGTTCCTCCAGGTCCTCTACCATCTTCTGGAGTCCATTTAAGTTCACGCCTGCTGCTTCAGTGACTCCATCCAGCCACCTCCTTCTCTGTCGTCCCCTTCTTCTCTTGCCCTCCATCTTTCCCAGCATTAGGCCCTTCTCCAGTGAGTCCTTCCTTCTCATATCCACCGGTTTCATGAACTCAAAGTTGAAGTCCTAGACCGGGTTAAGGTTAGCCGAGGGCCCTAACGTTCCCTCTAGTACGTTTAGTTGGATTTGTCGTCGGCTACCAGTGACGTGTCTAACTTTGTAAGGATGGGTTCTCCATTAAGACACGTCTTTAATACACCTAGGGGACGTCATAAAAAGAAAATTAAACCCCAGGGGGTGGGGGTAAGGAGTGCACACAATACACATGCCTCGATTAAACAGCTGCTTCTGCCAGGGAAATTAATTTTTTTCTCCCCTCTGTGATGACACCTCCAATATGGTTTTTTGTTTTTTTTTGCATGCATGGTTAAACCTCCAGCTTCTGTATTGAGTTTTTGGAGAAGTTGCCTTATATTCAATACTCTGTTATTTATTTGCTTTTTTCTCTCTCTTTTCCATTTGGCCTTAATTAATTGTTCTCATGCCCCTTCCCAAACTGACACTCTTAAACCTGCTGGGAATATAAATCCTAGGCGATGGGTAGCCAAGGTTTATGGGAATCGGAGTCCAACCTATTTGGACTCTGCTGATAGGTTTCTCTAAACAAAATTATATGTGTGTATGTATGCATGCATGCATGCATGTAGACAGGTATGTATGTATTTAAAAGCCAACACACCCATTATAATCCTAGCTCTTGATTCCAGATGTTGCATTGCAACAGGAAGTCTGGTCCTTCGTGTCGGGGGAAAATATCGTTTGGATTTTTTTTGCTGCCTCTTGATTCTGTTTAGGAGGTAGTGGAAGCGATCTATTTTCCACTTCCTCCACGGGGGATTGGGGTTTTCTGCAATTTCTGATTGAATTTAGGAGCAGAGGAAATAACCATTCCCAGGACTCCTGAACGAAGGAGCAGGCTTCAGCTCAAACCGACTGACATCATTTCCAGGCATGGAGAAAAAGCGAGGCTCTTTCAGGGTCCAAAAACATTTTCCTGTTCCTGTTTTTTTTCTTTCTTTTCAAAACTAGGTTTTGCTGAGGAAAGATAGTAAGGGAGGCTTAGCCAAGTGGGAATTTAAGACTCAAGCCCTTTTGCATCTGAATATAGTTTTTGCAGACTGTACCCCAAGCGGAAATTCCTTAATCGCTATATGTAACAGGCAATTATTTTCTCCTTTGTTATCTTAGATTGCAGGATTAATATTTAACTAGCGTTGGGCACTACAAAATGCCAGTGGTGTTGCTATTCATTTTCTAGTTATTTGTTTGTATGTTTTGTCTAGGGAAATGTGCATCTGTTATTTGTTAATTGCTGTATTTTATTTCGCATTGCGATTGAACTGGTAAAATGTTAAAGAAATATTAAGGAAAGACGTTATAAAGTCCAATGTAAAAAGCCCAAATAATAGCTTTCAAATCCAGTCCAACAAAAGAAAAAAAGAGATGGGAAAGGAAGGGACGTTCAGGAGAGAGAGGGGGGGAGAGATGAGAGAAAGAGAGAGAGAGAGAGAGAGAGAGAGAGAGAGAGAGAGAGAGAGAGAGAGAGAGAGAGAGAGAGAGAGAGAGAGAGAGAGAGAGAGAGAGAGAGAGAGAGAGAGAGAGAGAGAGAGAGAGAGAGAGAGAGAGA
>NW_015388415.1:225842-233448 GCF_001527695.2 Protobothrops mucrosquamatus
CCATCTCAGTGGCTTCCAAGAAAATTAATCCGTCAGATAAAAAAAAAAACAGCACCCCTATTGGGCCAGGGGAAAGATTTCATCACAGGACAGGGAAACCACTAAAAAAACAATGACAAAAAATGGAATCCTCCGCTCTCTTTGCTATGAAGCTGGATAATTAACTGGGCAAGCCAAACGTCGACGACAACAACAAAACCAACCGCTACATAAAATGAAACTAGAACACAGTAGGAAATAGAACTTTCGTGGACTGAGGTTTAGTTTTCCACTGTTGCTCCTGACCATTTTTCTGTGAAAAGAGGTTTTGCAGGGCAGAATTCTCCTGCTGCGGAGAATTCCAGATGTCAGTTTTGTTGCCGACATTTTCCATCACAAAACCTTCTGCCTTCTATTGTGTTCATCTCGTTAGGTATCTAACCTCTCAGCTATGCACAATCATGCCTAGTTTACAACTACGTTGATAACTCTGCAGACTCGTGCATAGATTAAGGGGCTGGAGGCTGACACACCTACAAGGAACGGTTACAGGAATTGGGTATGTCGAGTCTAATGAAAAGAAGGAGCAGGGGAGACATGATAGCAGTCTTCCAATATAGGAGGGGCTCCTACCAAGACGAGGAGCTCAAAGCACCAAAAGGCAAGACGAGAAGCAACGGATGGAAACTAACCAAGGAGAGAAGCAACCTGGAACTAAGGAGACATTTCCTGATAGTGAGAACAATTAAACGGGAACAACTTGACTCCAGAAGTTGTGGGTGCTCCATCATTGGAGACTTTGGGCAACCATTTATCTGAAATAGTCTAGGATCTCCTGCTTGAGCAGGGGGTTGGACTAGACGACCTCCGAGGTCTCTTCCAACTATGATTCTATGATGTCTATGTGTCTTTTCTCTAAGGAATGGGTCTTGTCATCCCAAACAGGGCTCCAGGACCAGCAATGTTTCCTCCAATATGGGATTTTAAGGGCCATGGAGGTCCTAACCCCCCGTTTCAAGCTCGGCGCCAACACACATTATCTGTCAAGCAATGGGATTTAATTAAGCCTCAAAGCAATGTGATTTAATTAAGCCTCAAAGTTCTTTGAAAAGTTATTTCTTTCGGAACCATGTCATTATCATTATCATTCCAGCTAATTATTCATCTTATCAAAACCCATGATTGCTTATTTTGGAATGTTGACTTCGCCCAGCTTGGCACCTTCTCTTCATTACGAGTTGAATAGCCCTTGATTAAGAAGTAAGGCTAGGCGTATCTTTGGGCTGACCGCAATTGTTTGGAGGGCACCCATCTGAAAACACGGTTGATTAAGGAAGACGCTTTCGTCAAAGGGCCGAGCGCAGGTCCATAACCCGCCGCCCAAGTTCACCAACGAGCTGAAAGCTTATTGCGTAAGATCAGCTTCTTCCGAGGTGGCTTCCAAACTCATTCGTCATCGCGACACTTACCCGAAAGCAAAGACGTCTGAATGCTTGGAGAAAGGTAGCTTGTCTTCTTCCGTTTCAGGCGACAGCTGGTGGATGATCTCTGGTGCCAAGTGGCACAGCCAGCCATTTTGGATCCGCAGTTTGTTCTCTCTCCTGGAGGAAAAGAGAGCAGCCAATTAGTGAACGCCCGCTAGCCTTGGCTCGGTCATGTCCGCCTCAGACAAAAAGAAATGGTATTGATTTTCTGACGGTTCCCCAGAACCCATTCTGAGCTGGCTGCTTTCTTGTTCCTTCTCTCTCTCTCTTCTTCAGGGACTTACAAGATGGAAACTTCGTAGTAAATCAGCTCAGGAACCTGATGCTGTTTTTGACCTGATTTGAACGAAAAGAAACTCGTGATAGCAATTTGAGTTTCTTTGGCCTTAGAGATCTGAAGGGGCAAAATGAAGATAAGGCCAGGGTCCTCACCATCTTATTGTCCTGTAAGAATCTCTGGGTTAAGCACCTACTCCTAATGGTTGAAAATAAGGTGTTGACCAACGTCTATAAAACCCTAAAGGGCTTAGGATCCAAGTACTTCAAGATCCTGCTCACAAATGCCAGCTGGTGGATTACGATCAACAAACGACATACCGTACCAAACAACAACACAACTCTTCATTATAGTTTTATTCAGCAGCAGACTCAAGAACATGTCAAAAATAAGTGTCAGGGGCTGGAAAAATGTCACTCCCAAAATAACAAGAAGGGAGGGATAGGGAAAGAGGGAGGGAGGGAGGAAGGAGAAAGGAAGATAGAAGGAAGGAAGGAAGGAAGGAAGGAAGGAAGGAAGGAAGGAAGGAAGGAAGGAAGGAAGGAAGGAAGGGAAAGGAACAGAAACGATCCAACAATTGGACCACAACACTTTCCCACTGATTTAGATTTGAACTTGGTGGATCCTGGAATATCTTGTATCTGGAGCCATGATGGACCAAGATCCATCAGAATAAGAACAGATTTCATTGCTAATCTTCACGCTTTTCTTAGATCAGTCACTTCCTGCATCTTGTCCTAAACAACCTCTCCCATGTGCTTGTCGTAAGGAGAAAAAAACCCGATGAATGGTTTTGTGAACTCCCTAAATCAGTTCCCCCCAAAAAGCCCACACATTTTCCAGAAAAAGTTGATCAACAGACGCAAGCAGGTGCTTTGCGAAAGAGGAACATCTCACACTGGTTACCCAGGCAAGGAACGAGTAGGAAAAAAGGCAGAAATGAAAGTACAGAATGAGCCGCCCGTACACAAGTCCCCGAAAAGGGGGGGGGGAACAAAACACCATGGTTAATCAAAGAGGAGAGAAAGAAGTAAAATGAATCTACACAAAACTTGTGTTAAAGGTTTGTGTCCAGATGCATTTCACACCACCTGCTGTGCCTCAATAGCCCAATTCAGAACCTTGATTGGGAAAAACCACCTTCCTCGGCGCATCTCCTCGGGGGTTTCTGGGTCCCCAAACTAACCTACTTCGCAGAATTGGAGAGAGAGTGAGAGAGAGAGAGAGAGTGAAAGAGTGAGAGAGTGAGAGTGAGAGAGAGTGAGAGAGAGTGAGAGTAAGTGAGAGAGAGAGAGAGTGAGAGAGAGTGAGAGAGAGTGAGAGAGNACTTTTCTTCTTCCCTTTTCTGTCTCTCCCTTTCCACATGACTGACATCTTTTTGACCACCTGTTTAAAGTTAGAAACTCCCCGGTGCTAATATCTGGAAGCCTTTTCTTGTACCAAACAGCGGGATCAAAATCGCTTTAAATAAATAACTAATTATGCGATAAACCTGGAGAGGGTATAAATAGACGGTTATTTTTCCGCAGGGAGAGGGGGTAAGGCGGAATGAGAAATATTAAACCTACACACAGCAGAGTTAACCACTTCAACCTGACAATTGATACACCTCAAAGGAGGAGGGGGGACAGAAAGAAAGAGGGAAATAAGCAGGCCATTATCTCTTTTTTAATCCAGTGCCTTTGACACGCCATAATTACAGAAAGATTAAAATGTGTGATTTATCTCGCAGGCAGCTTCGCAATAAAGCAATAATTAGCGGCAAGGAAAATCTGCACAATAGCTGGGGTTTAATTCCATTCCTTTTTTCTTTTCTTTTCTTTTCTTTCTTTTTCTTTTTCATTTGGGAAAGAACCTGTTAAGTACAATGTTACATCTAAATCGCAGACCGCAAGCCATGAAAATTGCCTTAAAATAAAAAAGGTTCTCGAAACAAATTAATTACATTTCTAGGGAGAAAGATGGAACGCGGGAAGAGAGACGAAAGTGGCCCCTGCTCGGAAAAAGGTCTCGATGACATTGTGCGTGATGTCATCAACGATTTTATGACAATGTTTGTGTCATAAAATGCTTTATAACAATTTCCCGAATTTCAATTCCATGGGAATTGCACCCTGCTTGCCTCCAGAGGTTGTGGGTGCTCCATCACTGGAGCTTTTCAAGAAGAATCTGGACAGCCATTTGTCCAGAATATTATAGGGTCTCCTGCTTGAGCAGGCGGTTGGACTAGAAGACCTCCAAGGTCCCTTTCAACCCTGTTATTCTATGTTCTATGTTCTGTGATGTATGTATGTGGAGAGATTCCAAAGATACCTGTCTCTCTGGGTGCACAATTCGCTGAAAATGAAAGGCGTTTGATTTGCCTTACTTTGCTTTGAAATCCACAGCATCGCTGCACAGCTATGATTAATGCCTGCACAAAATTCATTATGCACCTTCTCGGGACCATTATGTCGTGTAACTCAAAGAACAAAATTGAGCCAGTTCCGTGAAAGAATGGAAGGAAGTCTCCTTCTTGACGGAGTCTCTCTGCCACCCTGGAAAAGGGCATCCGAATGTGGTCTTATAAGACACCCCCCCCAAGAACTAAATCAAAACGCCTCTTCCCGGGAAATCAAAATGCCCTCGGTAAAGCTTCGTCTCGTCCAGCGTTGCGCTTGGAAACCTAACAGCCATCGAAGAGGTGGAAAAGGAGGGACGGGGAACGGAGGAAGGCGAGGTTTCTCCAACCTACCTGCCTGCTTGCAGAACTCCAGATATACTGAAGAGGCCGAAATCTGTGATCACCACTTTCCCGTTGTCGTAGAATATATTTTTAGATTTGAGATCTTTATGGAGGATTCCCTTCGCGTGCAGGTAGCCCATTCCCTGTTAAAACAAGGAAACGGAGTGAAGAGTTGCAGAGAGACTTCTGGGCCATTTCAAAACAATTTTTAAAATTATATACACATGTTTTCCCCCAAAAAAAATGTTGGGATCCATTTTAGATGTTGGTTGATCTAGAAGGCATCTTACAATAAAGTCCAAGGGTCCCTTAAAAGCCCATCAGCTCCAAACCCAGATCAAGACAGGTTAAGCAGAATATCTAAAGATCTCTGATAAAAGAAGCATAGAAATATAGAATCCTAAGGCTGGGAAGGACCTTGGATGTTTGATCATCAATCTGACCCACCGTCAAATCACTCAGAGCTCTTTCTAGCATTTCATCAATATCCTCATTATTATAATTCAAAGCCACTGGTTTAGGTCTGACCCTGGTAGCAAGAAGAGAGCCTGCCCATCAGAGGGGACAGGACAACACTGTTCCAATATTTGAGGGGCTGCCACAAAGAAGAGGGGGTTCAACCTATTTTCCGGAGCACCAGAAGGCGAGACAAGAAACATTAGAGGGAAACTAATCAAGGAGAGAAGAAGCAACCTAGAATTAAGGAGAAATTTCCTAGTGGTGAGAGCAATTAACCAATGGGATAACCTGCCTCCAGAAGTTGTGGGGGCTCCATCAATGAAGGCTTCCAAAAAGAGACTGGACAACCATTTGTCTGAAATGAGATAGGGTCTCCTGCTCGAACAAGGAATCAGACTAGAAGATCTCCCAGGTCCCTTCCAACTCTATTATTCTATGTTCTAAGAGAAAACCAACTTCCTCCAACTCTTCAAATATCTGGTCCGTAATTTTTTTCTACCTGAGAATCACAATGTCCTGGATGCTCTGCTATGACTGATAACATTTCTTCACTCTTTACTTAGCATATTCATATCTTGGTTGGATGACCCAGTGAGAATTCAGTTTTGTGTGTCTTCTGGTTTCTGACATGGCATCAGATGTGGGCTTCGCAGACCCCACACATCAAGTGGTCGATCCCTTCTCCTGGATTCTAATCCAGCAATGTCTGTGTCAAAAATACTCCCTCTGGATACAGCCTGGACAAGACCTAGGAGAATCTCTCTGAATGCCTGCCCAAGTGGTTGCTACATTGGGATGGTTAACAAAAGGGAGACAGTGGCCAAATCAGTGTGGAAACCTCCTGTGATTGGTTGTGTTTTTACACAAGTCACATTTCACAGAAAGCCGCCGAAAATGCCCCACCCACTTTTTGGGATTGCTGCCGCCAGTCCTGAAAAGCAAATCTTAGAACAGGAGCCAGGAGCGCTGAAGATGTTTCCCAGTTGGTTAATGAAACATCTGTAAGAAAGCAAGGATTCCACAAAAGAAGTTGGGTGACCTAGATCTACACTAAAAGTCCTCTCCTGGTTCCAGCCTGAAGCAGAGATATCTTGAGTTGCTTCCTTCAAACAGCTGCATCATCTCTGTTCAGTAGAAGGGCAGAAGAGAGTGGACCTCCTCGTAGGGACTTGTTTCTTCCATATGGTTATAAAAAGGAGAGCAATAAAACATCAAGAAGCTACCAGCAAGCTCTCATCTTGAAAAATGGAAGGAGGAGGAGGAGGAAGAGGAAGAGCTGGTGGCAGCAGCGATGGGTGAAGATTATAAAGATTTCCTGGAGTTTATAGTCAGTTGAGATCTCATCACTCAGGGAAAATCTCCAGTGCTCAGCAGGTGAAGGTGAAGATGGATCGCTCTCCGCTCAACGGCCCCCACCGTAATCTCAAATCCACCTATGGCTTGCATGCAGCGGTGGTGTTAATGGTTTAGAAACATAATGGATGCGGAGGCAGGGCGATTTGTCATCACCTTTTCTCCTCTGTAAAAATCTCAGGTCAGTACTCACAAAAACTGCCATCTTAGGCCCTACTGGCGATAAGTCTCTTAGAAAAAAGATATGTCTAGAGAGAATGTGAGTCACCGGCTTCTTGGCTAAATTGCACAGTTTTGTCTCTCCTCCAGTCATTCATCAAGGGATTTAGAGGAGCGCCGAAAGAGATGCTGCCCAATGGCTAGATGTCAGAATGTGCACAGTCTTATTGCGCGAGATAACCCAGGAGTAAACACAGTAAACAGTGGTCTATATAGTAAATGGTGTCTTATTGTCTTATCTTACACTATCTACAATATCATACCCCAGGAACAATATACATACACGTGCTAATACAACAGGATCCAACACACCAGGATTACAACAGGAAAACAGAAGAGAAAGAACATAGCAGGGGAGCCCTCCCTTTATACAAAGGCTCTTAAAGAGACGCAGACCCTGCTGAGTCATTCCCATCATTACATCTTACATTACATAAGCTGGTTAGCTGTTAAATCGTTACCTTGACACTAGAGATGACTCTTTGGTGACAACCACATTTGGGGCCGAAGGTCAGAAAACCTGGCTCACCATAAATAGAAACATGAGTCACAGGACTCATCCTAAGGAGTATTCTTCCAGGCCTAATCTTAGGGCAAGTTTTTTTTTTGGGGGGTGGGGACAGAGAATCTCACCACTCTCATGGATGAGAAGAGCTTTCCCCCAACTGCCCACCGAGATACAGATGACTAACATCTGTGGTGGCCTCTATAAAAAGCCTTCTAAATACCCATCTGTCTCTAGGTTTGCATAGGGATTATTTTCAGCGAGTTTCATTGTTTCAGTAGCTTTAAATGTGTGGGGGGATTTTTTAAATTTTTTTTACCAGCTTCGAGATTTAGGGATTGTAGTGGTGATTTCTACACCTGGCATCAAATTACCCACTCGAGACTGCCCAGGACATGCTGGGAGCAAGCCCTCCTCCCCCCCTCCCCTCTCCTACCTTGACAATCTCCTGAGCAATGTGTCGTGTTTTGTTGACATCCAGGACCATTTTGACATCTCTCACCACCGAGTAGAGGGTTCGTCCTTTGCACAAGCTGAAAAGAAGAGTGGAATTTTAAGTGGCTGATTGTGGCAAGGGGGAGGAGAGGGAAACTGGTCCCCCCCCC
>NW_015388416.1:0-14008 GCF_001527695.2 Protobothrops mucrosquamatus
AACTGGGCAAGAGGTAGAACAGATGACAGTTACGAGCCTCTTCCAACTCTGATTCAATGTCTGAAGGGCAAGTGGGTATGCTAAAATGTCTATGAACCTACTGGAACAATTGCCCGATTAAGGGATATTAAAGAAGTATTCTTGGTTTATGCATTAATTAATCCATAATTCTACTTTTAGAAAGTATATCTTATTTCTTAGTTGAAATACATAAATTGAACCAGGCAGAAAAATATTATGTAAAGCAACAAAAATAAGGCAAGAGAAATTAGGTTTTATTTTTTGTTTCTACACAATTCTCTGCCACCAAACAAAAAAGAAAAAAAAGAACTTATAGAAAATAAAAGAGAGATGCAATAGAACACATATTATCCAAGTAATACTTTAGTTCAGCCTTTTTAATGCTAAGCGGAAACTAATTAAACTAATTAAACCTTCATCAGTTCAGTGAAGATTTAGGAGACTTTTTGTCTTAGTAGATATCACAGAACTGAGGAACAATAGCCTTTCCCCTCTCTCAAAATGACCCGTTTTCAAACTATCACATCCTCCTACCACAATGACATTTTAGATTTTAGATTTTAAAATCCATAAAGGCTAAAGCTTGTGAGGCAATAAATGTGTATGCCCAATCAGCGGACTGAAGTTAAAAATTTTCTCCTTTCCATACTGGGAAAAACCCAGAGAATTGCAGAGGAAACCATGTTCTATAAAGAAAACAATCTAGATTACAACCAAAACCTCATGCGAACAAATGAAACTATAGGAAGGTCATAAAACCAGAAGCCAATAATATCTTGAGTTTTGGAAGATCGGGAGAAATAACCATTAGGTTCCTAAACTGTAAGGTCCAAGAAATAGCAAAAAGAAATGGAAAAACTGAGATCAGTTTTACCTTAAATGCTTCCCAGCCCCTCAAGTAATTTTCAGCTAATTTCAGACTTGGACATGAACACATCATAAATAAGAACTACAGCATGCCAGTTCTGATAACTTGGAAGTGTTAGTTTGAAACAAAGATAACCATATTCTTTACACAAAAATAGACTCATCATGCCTAAAATAGTAAACATTGACCACATGCATGAAAAAAGCTATGAAATGAATATTAGAAATAGAATATTTGCTCAAAAAGTAAAGTAAATGAAAGCTACGAAACTTTGTACTGTATGAAAATTAGGATACACTATTTTCAGTGGGTTTAAAATAAGAAATATTTGGAAGATTTTGAATAGTGAAGTTTTTTATTTCACTATAAAGAGTAAGTAATATATTAATTTTCATACAATCCAGTTTTTGCATAGATGGTCTATGTTTTAACAAGAGCCAATATTAAAAATTACATTAATTATACTGTACCACATAAGTATTAAAGATCCTACTGTAGTAACAAACTTCTTACAATAAACAAGCATGTTACGTTCTGCATTAAGCCAATGATTGTGCTGATATATTTCTCTTTTACTCGTTAAAAATCAGTTGTGAGAACTCTTGATGTGACAGGCCCATAATAAAAGAGAGTTGAATCCTTTGCCTCTCTATGTGATTCTGATTCAATTTAGAATTATATACATAAAAATTGTCTTCCGTATTGATCTCATCTCTAAAGTTTGGTCAGAAGCCAAACTTCCTATGCCCCAAAGAATACTATTTTTTCACAAGAGAAAGTATTTCTCTTCTGTGTCTCATGATATTGTTTCCAAATATAGATCTGATGTGTGGTTTTTAACATGTCTGCTTTCTAAATAGCAACATTTACAGTAATTATCCTACAATAGACTGCTATATTGAGTACTATTTATACACAAATATATTCAAAGTTCTTTTATTTCATCCATAAGTCATAAAATTTTAAAGATATAAACAAAAGAAAGAAATCATAAAGAAATTATGATGAAACTTAGTTCATTAAATAACAAATTATATATAAATCCTAAAAAAATTCCAAACTTCCAAATAATTGCCTATCCGAATAGTTTCATACTAGATGTCACTAAATATTTAGACAGGGATACATTATGGCTTTAAAGGCAACAAGTCCAAAGCCCAAACTCAACTATTACTGTTGTGAAATATATCTTAGTTTAAGGTCTTGCAACTTTGAAGATTCCTTATACTGTAGAGCACCATCAGCAAGTGCTTTATGCGGTGTTTTTCCTTTCTTTTTCTATTCTTCCAAGCCCCAAAGACCAAGTAAGGAAACAATCATATCATTTGTAAATATGCTTTACTGTCCACCCAACTCTTCAACTAGAAAGAAAGAAAGAAAGAAAGAAAGAAAGAAAGAAAGAAAGAAAGAAAGAAAGAAAGAAAGAAAGAAAGAAAGAAAGAAAGAAGCTATTGCTGTCTCTTATCGCCTGGTGAAATAAAGAACAGAAAGCTAAGATTCTGTGTGCCAGAAGAAAAAATATGGGATGTTTGTTGGAAAATAAAGGTGAAAACCTTAAAAATGAAAAAAAAAAATCCAAACCACCTTTTCCAACTTGGCAGCATAATTGTAAAGATGTTCCCTGGCTACACTAAATTCTGATGTATGAAAGTGAGTCATCTGAATGTCATCCATAGTGATAATCCACAACCCATGAACATTCAGAATTGTCATATATATTTTAAATAGCATGATAGATAAAATTATAAGCTCTGAATAACACAATAACAAAAAATCAATGACATTTAGCATCATCTTATGAAATTGGTTAGCAATACAGAACCAGAATAACTAAATAACTATAAATAGATTGAAATGTGTCCAAGACATCAGTAACATTAGTTAGATACAGAACTCATCCCAAATGGCTTGACCTCTCCAAGCCATTTTATTCTGTGCATAACAATAAAGGAGAGTATTGTTTGTGTTGTTAGTAAGAACTGATTTGCGTACATTTCTTACCACAGAAAACTCTGTTCTAAAAAAAAAGACGTGTTACAAGTACTTTCTTAGCTAATATTAAGTAACTCACTCTACTTGAAACACTGTTATGTTTATAGTGAAATGCAAATAACTTATTTGCCACAGGCTAAATATTAATCATATGCCCACATTCTCCCACATTGAAGAAAATGTGTACATTGGACATCAGTTAACATATATGAAACAGGCATCACATGTGCAATATAAGACTTTCATTTTCACCCTAACCACAATGAATTTCAAGTTCACTTGCTAAGTGTTTAAAAGTCTGTCTCATATAAAAAGTTTTTTTACACATATTCCTCCAATTGCCATAAGAAACAAGAATAACTTATGTATGCAAAACTATTGTAACACATTATAATGCTGTAAAAATTATATAAAGCATAACATGGCATATTACCTTATATACATGGATAGGGATATCTATGATGATGTAGATGAGATCTCCCAAGGCCAGACTAGCTATCAGCGCATTGGGTCCATTCCTCATGCATTTGTTCTGGTAGATTATCCGCAAAAGAGTTGCATTTCCGACAAGCCCAATGATGAATACCGCACAAGAAATTACTGTATTGATATATTTAAAAGTATTATCTATTTTGGGACGGCTTGTACAATTACTCTTGTTAGTGTTGGGTTGACTGGCAGGAATAATTAATTTATCTTCCATTTCTATGGCAGAGGTTCCAGAGTCATTCAGGCTGTAAAAGTCTCTTTCTGAACCTTCACTGATGACAGATCCAGTTGCAAAAAGTGCCAAGGTTATCCAAAAATGAAATGTTTCCATTTTTTAAAACCTTCAAAATCAAGAAAATATGTTTTACTTAAAAACCTACAAAGAAAAATAATGTTTATGCTGTAGTACTAGCATTGGAATCAAAGCTTCTATTCAGTTAAACAAAAAGAGACATGTTTTTATTTGTAAAATAGATAATCAGAAAACAAAATGTCAAGCACAGGAAATCAAAAATCCAGGCACGTCAAATGAATATATAGCTTTATTGCAAGATATATGAATATATAGCTTTTTTCAAGAATCTGAATTACAGATATTCCTCACCTTACAACAGCTCATTTAGTGACTGTTCAAAGTTACAATGGCACTGACTTATGACCATTTTTCAGACTTCATCCCCATGGCCACGTGATCAAAATTCAGATGCTTGGCAGCTGACTTATATTTATGACGGTTGCAGTGTCCCAGGGTCATCATGGGATTACCTTTTGTGAATTTCTTACAAGCGAATTCAATGGGAAAGCCAGATTCACTTAACAATTGTGTTACTAACTTACAACTACAGTGATTCACTTAACAACTGTGGCAAGAAAGGTGGTAAAATGGAGCAACATTCACTTAACAAATGTTCTGTTTAGGAATAGAAATTTTGGGCTCAATTGTGGTCTTAAGTCAAGAACTACCTGTATTAACAGTCAAAGCAAATTGGCGGTAGATAAGACTCAACACAATTCAAGGTGGACTTGACTTAAATCTCTTGTGGGTGTGGGACTTGAGACTGATGAGGTGGTCTGACGCCTCCCTCAGGCTCAGCCTGGTCAACTTCTACACAAAATCCTATATTCTTTCTAAAGAGTGGGAATTAATCTTAAGTAAACATGCAGGACCCGGTTGGGTTATGTCCTGCCCTTTTCACCTTCATATTAGTCAATATCACAGGTGATGATTATGCAGAAATATAAGGTCGAGTTCCAGAGCAATCTGTAGAAAGTGATGAATATAATACATGGAGTAACTTTTATGTGACTCTAATCAGGGTTTTATATTTGAATGGATCATTTTAGTATATTGCTAGCTTTACAATTTATGCTTCAGTGCCAATTGTTAGTACCTAAAGAAGCAAGAGAGGAAAATTATTCCTGTTTCCTGACATTCACACACAACAGAAAAATTTTAATGTGATCAACTGCCTTCCCTTCACCATTTCCCTCTCCCTAACAATCCATGTTCTGAGCCACTGCATTTTGCATACTTCTGCAGAAATTTCCCTTGTCTTCCCTAATATCATCTAATTAATTGTTCCTTCTACTTGCCTGATCCATCATAATCTTGGTATCCACAGTTACGGGCTCATATAGGAAGTAGTGTTTCTTTACTTATTCAAGCTCTTTGGACTGAAGAGGTGGGTATCTAATATGATTTCTTTCCATTATTTGAACGCTCTAAGTACTGAAATATATATATATCTTTTGTTTTAAGACAGCTTTCTTCAACAAGGTGTTGGGCTTCAAGTCCCATAATCCCTAAACAGTATGTTATTTCTTAAATTCTGTGCTGCTACAGTACTATTAACTAAAGAAAACTAAATAAGACTCAGTAAACTCTAGCTTTGGTTTACTTAAGTAATTATAATACAATCCCATTTATGAGTACTCAGAACGAATGCTCACCTTGTGGCATTTGTTTCTAAAGTACCTTAGAAATGCCTGCCATCTTAAACTGAATTCAACCAGAAGATAGGTTACCAGATGAAGGATGCAAACCTCATAAGGACTCTTTGGGAGCAACATCTACAATATTGACACCATGCAATTACATACTTGTGTCACAGCATCTGATATAATATATAAATCATGGTATTTGTGTTATGATGACACAACACATTACATCCTTAGTTCCTTTCTGCCTATGCCACTGGATGGCAGAAAAGTGTTTCTATGTACTGCCATCTAATGGTTACCTATATCCTTTCAACAATGATCTGTTATTTAAATTATTGTTTCTTAGACTTACACCACATATTTTCTCAACAGCACCAGATATTTACAGTGTTACCACATAACCACCCAATGAGGCAGATAGACTGACAGAGAGTGATTGAACAAAAGTCCCTCAGTGAGGTTGCAAGCTGAGGAGATTTGAATTTCTTAATCAACACATTGGTTGTATTTTCATTTGGCTGAGTTCTCTTGGCTTTAATAAAACCAAAATTAAACCAAAACATAAAACCAAAATGTCTTAAGGATATTAAATTAGATTCAATAAAGATTACTTGACTTAAACCCCACTGAAATAAATGGATTTTAAGACATGAGTATCTTGTCATAGTACACAGTACAGCTATATGTGCCTGCTTGGAACTTAATTTCTGAATGTTAGTTGTACTCATGTAAGGTGTACACTGCAAAGTAAATTGGACTTTTTCTAATCTAACATTAATTTAATATAATGAAATATTTCAGCAAAACCAATAATGACAATGGTTGAAAATTGAATGATGTGATATTTACTGCTAAGTCAAAGATGTGCAACTCTGACAGCAGTAAATACTCAGCTACTCTTTTAATAATATGTTGATGGTTGTACTTCAAAAAGTATGGAACAGGACTAGAGCAAAAACAAATTTCAAATGGATTTCATTTATACTTAAAGCGATTCAAACTGTAATCTACAAACTGTAATCTATAATTACCATCTAGTTGCTAGTTTATGCATTTCTGGATGTGGACTAAATTTGTATGTAAATTTTGGACTTGCATTCAAATTAAATAGATTTATTCTTTAGAACCTAAAATACTAACTGATGTAAATCCAGGCACATGGGGGTTTTATTTGGCTAAGCAATGGATTTATTTCTTTTTAAGTTTCTATAAACTCCAGGGTGCAAAGACATAATAAAGTTTTTTTGAATAAATATTTTTAAACACATTATACAGAAACTCATTGAACTCAAAGACATTCACAAATCACATAATTTTTGTCCTGTTCCAATTTAGAGACAAATGCCTAAGAGAAAAGAGATGTTAGAATCACTTTTTTTTTTTTTACTTTTAAGAAACTGGTTCATTTCAGAAAAAAACATAACCTCCCCCGCCCTCCCACCCATTTAATACACGAGAAAAAGAAAGAGCTTTCCAATTTGAAGAGAACCGAGATTGTTTTCCTTGTGAATTTCAGTACTTCAAGGTAAAAAGTTAACTGCGTGGCCAACCCGTGTCGGTTTCCGGATGCACTGTATTGCAACTCCCATTCCGCTGGCTGACAGAGATGGGATTTGTAGTACAATACTCCCGAGGGGCTCCAAGTTGGGGAAGGGCTGATTTGAAAGACCCATTCAGTTCAACATTACATTGTTCCGGGTGGACGTTGGATCTCAGCAGTGAGATCAAAGCCAGTCCGTCATGCCTGCATCCCTGCAGGTGGGCAACATAAGGTGTTGGGAAGGGGCGGGGGGGGAAGAAGCGGTTTAAAAGGCAGCGGCAGAAGAACTGGGGGGGGGAGAGAGATTACATAGCCTTTCTCCAGTTGTTCTGCGCCCCCCCCCCCCCGCCCAATACCAGCTTCTCTGGGCTCCTTGACACAACTCAAGCCTACAGCTCTTCTCGAAGGTCGAATCTGGCCAGAAATCAGAAATTTCTATTCTCCTAATTGCAGACATAACCAAGACCTGAGTACGGTTAGGTGGGCGTAAGAGCTGCCTGCCTCTTTTTGCAGCTAAACCGACTCCAAGGCGGAACATTTCAACTCGGAGGCTTCGGCTTAGCCGCTATGAGAAGAGCCCATTTGCATCACTATCTTTCCACAAAATAAAAAGAGGGGGCGGAGGCGGCACCCTCCGCTTTAGGCGCTGCATCTCCTCCGCCTTCCCACCTCGCGCCTCTCCCGGGCTGGCAAACCTAAAGCGCCGAAAGTTCGGCTTCCAAGGGACGCCCGCTTTCCTCCAATGCACCCACCGTTTGGTGCGCCCCCAAAAGAGAAGCGCTCCCGCCGCGCAGGGAGACACGCGGCCGCTCCGGTCCGAGGCGGCGCGGGGAAAGTTCGGGCTCGAGGCGCGCAGCAGCGCAAGTTGACAGGAAGTGGCTTCTGGCGGCGTTTCCTCCAAAAAGACTTTGTCAATCCTCCCGTCTCCGTCTGGCTGGCTGGCTTTGGGACTCTCCACCTCCACTGCTCGAAAGAGAGCGAGCGAGGGAGCGGCTGGATCAACCCCCTCCTCTCCCTCTCTCTAAATTTGGAAGGTTGGGGGGGGGAAGGGAATTCCCGTCAAAACCAAGTTGCTGCCAGAACTATAACCGAGCAACCGCATTCTGTTTCAACGGGTCATGTGAACCCAGTTATGCGATGGCCAACTTTTGTTTTGTTTTGTTACCCCGGGCTATATGATGCGACCAGTCATAAATTGCTAGTACCACGGTGATCACGCTATTATATATTACTGCAGTGATCAATTTTTTTGTCCATTAAGATGCCAATCACAGGTTTGTCTCAATTCTCGCCACATAATCATCAATGATCTCAAACGTGCTATAATTAAAATAATTATAAATTTCTATTGCATATGTAAAGCCAGCCACTGTAGACTCTGTTTTTTCAATAGGCTAGATCTTCAACACTAATAGAAAGGTTGTCAGGGCTGGGGCCATCCCAGTCTCCAGGGATATGCCATAGGGCAGAAGCTGCTACACCTCCAAGAGTCCAACAGAAGAGATGTGGAGGATGCCTTCTCTATTAGTTCAGGAGAGATGAGAAGAAAATAGAACAAAAGTGGTCCAGCAACTAGCCTGACCCTATGCCATGAAGGCTGTATAGGTCATAACTGCACTGTGGGAATCAGTGCAGCTGATGGAGCAATGGTGTTACATGAGCGTAATAAGAAGCACCAACAAATGTGTAGTGCTGCATTCTAGACCAGCTTCAGCTTCCAAAGGGCAGCCCCATGAAGATCACATTACAGTAATCAAACATGAGGTAACTAAGGTATGAGTCATCATGAGCAAGAATCAAAAGTGGATGAGCACCACAAAATTCAGTGTCACTATCTCACCCCCTTTGGGAAACTTTTAAAAATATTATAAAGTTATTGATTAAACATTATTTAAAAGGATACTGATCATCTGGACAAAAGTATCCTGTAGCTGTGTTATAACTTGATTTTCTATTTGTGTGTGAGTTTGTTTGTTTGAGTATCTGCCTTCAAGTCAGTGTCAACTCTTACTGACCATACTGCATAGATTGTTTTCCACTATGATCTGTCTTTCCAGGTTTCCAATGGTAAACCCATTGGCATTGTAGCTGAGTCCATATTTACTTGGAATTAAATTTCCATGAAGTTGGTAAAGTTTATTCCCAAGCAAAGTATTATAGGTTAAAGTTTGCAGACTTATTCCGTTGCAGTGCTGAATTCATTAAAGCTGTTTAATGTGGCACAGGTTCAATAATCATAGATCTGAACATGCATAGGTTTTGATGGATTGTTTTATATTGGCTATTCTTCTGTCTTAAATGAAAACATCTGGAAAAACACATTCAAGTTTCTTATAATATTGCAGTGTTCTTACTTAATCCATCACTAAAAGACAATGAATTTTAAATAGGACATGTAGAGATGTATAATACGGAAAATTAATGGTCCTACTAGTCAGCTTGGTCAGGTTATGTAACTAATGAATTAAATTACAAAGAATAAACATATTCCCCCCTTTCATGATAAAATTTGAACCCTCCTTATTTTCCCCCAAGAAAATATGTTTTCTTTTCTGAGTCACTAGGTAAAAGATCATTTTTTACAATGCCAGCTAACCATATCAAAAGAACAGACAGGAAAAGTTTACTGTATCTGCGTATAAGATCTCATTATGATGGCTGCAATGCTATCTTTTTATCTTCCAGCTTCAACTCCACCAGAAATGTATATATCAAATTCATATGAAGCTTTGCAGCAGTTCAGAATTGGGCCATAGTTGCTTAATCACTTGACAATTCATATATTCACATTAATAACATAAGAAAAGATATAGACTTTGGGCTTACAAGATTATTGTTAATTTTTTTGTAGTGAATCTCTACATATGATTATTTACATCTAACCTGGAAGCCTTCATTTGGCAAATGTATGAATGTTCATGAAGTTTTCCTACAGCAAACAAGCATTCCTTAAACATACAGACTGCCTCAAAGTGAAGGTTCGTTCTCCGAGGTTGTGGGTTGGTTTCCGAATGTTTCATTACTAGGCTAGGTAACATCTTAAGTGGAATAACATCCACTGAAGAAGCTCAGAGAATGAACCTTCACCCTCATCCTACACCCGAGCTACAGATATTCACCTCTATTGGAAATACAGACTGCCTCTTCACCCGTGACTAAGAGAAGAGAGGATGGGAAGGTGACTCTTCACGTGTTGGATTAAATATATGCCTGAATGGGGGCATTACAGAGTTTCTTAGAGATTCCTTAGTTGTCAGGTCTGCCATGTAAATGCTTCAGCTTGCTTCACTTCGCCAGCATCCTGCCATAAAATGAGATCATTTTATGACCTCATTCTTTGACCTCAAAGTGTTGCTCTCCTTTGATTAGGATAGGAGTTGGAGGTGGTTTAGTTGCAGGATGCAAGGGTGAAGTGATTACGGGCTTTAACAAGCTACAAGTGGTAAAGTGAGTGAATGTGTTTGAGGTTTTGGGGGCAAGTCTAATTGTACTGTTACAGGATTGATGATTTTAATTATGGGAAAGTATCCAGTGTACTTAGATCCAAGTTTCTTTGAAGATTCCCTGGACTGGAGGTATTTGGTGGACAAATAGACTGTGTTCCTGATGTTAAAGTCCTTTGGCTTAGAGCGTGTTTTTTTGTCAGCTTGTTTCTTGTATTTTTCATGTGCTTCCTTCAGGGCTTTGTGAACCACTGGCCAAGTGCTTTGAAGTTGAGCAATCCAGTCTGCCAGGGAAGTGTTCTGGGAGGTGGTCTGTGGCAGTTCTGGAATGGCTATGAAGTCTTGGCCCATTGCCACTTAGAATGGTGAAAATCTGGTGCTGCTGTGGACTGCATCAATTATAAGCTATTTCGGTGAAGGGGAGGAGATCAGCCCAGTTGTCCTGGGAAGGGCGGTTCACTACTCTTCACATATTGGATTAAATATATGCCTGGATGGAGGCATCACAGAGTTGTTTAGAGATTCCTTAGGTTTGTTCTCTGGCTAATTGAATCTGGCAATTCTGAAAGAAAATATTTTATTGGAGCCTATATTGTTATTTTGTCCTATTGCAAAGATGAGACACAAACCGCAGAAAAATTACTCTGGAATTACCCTTAGGAATTTAATGATGGTTGTAATCAAACTATTTCAGCCAGCAAAAAATGAAAAAGGCAGCCAGATTTTATTCTTCGTTGTATCAATAAAGAAGGATATTATGTAGTCCAGGGTTGAAATGAGGGGTCCTTGGTGCTCTCTAAACTTGGTTGTTTGCATACGTTTCATTACCCAAACTAGGTAACAACATCTGTGCTAGTTTATTCTTCATTGTTTTCTTGTGGTAATTGGGGATGAGAGACTGGGGGCAAGGAAAATTTAGCAAAAGTAATTAAGGGGCCTTATTTATGTTTATATGCCTTTGAATTTCAAACAGCTTTCAGAATGTAGCAGCAGCAAGTGATTTTTCCTTTTTCTTCCAGTTCTATGCATCTGTTGCTAGCTCAGGGCATTGGCTGCCTGTAATATCTTTGACTGCAAACATCCATAAATGCATGCTAGTTGCCGAAACCCAAAATGTACTCACATGACTGTTGGGGGGCACTGACATCAGACTTTGAAACTGTGTTGTAAGTAGCTTTTTTTGGGAGGGGGGGTTCTGTTGTGACTTTGAATTGTTGCTAAATGACCAGTCATAAGTTGAGAACTACCTGTGCCAGATTTCTTTCCTGTAAAAAACAAAGCAAAATCCTCCCTCAGTACTGTTTAAGTAGCCTTCAAATCCATATTTCTCTCTTGAAAAATATCAAAAACATCAATATTCTGCTAGTATCAAAAGGAATAATTCCTGAATATCCTTATTCAGTGTTTTCCAATTCCTTTGAAGTTAATGTCCACATTATTGTAGTGCATGTTCTGTTAAAATCCCCTAAATCTAGATATACATAGTTAACAAACATTGACTGTAACAAAATAAAGAAGCTTCCTTGTCTCTCTTTTTTTAGATATCTTATCTCAGACAGAGGCTGAAAGTTTAATCCAGGAATAGGTCTGACTCCCTGAAAATCATATCTTTGATCTGTCCCTTTTTTTGGTCAGCCACTGTTTTCTCCCCAACCTGCCTCCATCCTTACCCCCAACAAAAACAAATTCAATAATGGAAATAACAATTGCATTTCCTTTTTGTTTTCAAATTTATGGGAAACCTTTATTATGTTTCTTTTTAATGTTTCTTTTCCCATATTAATATACTTTATGGGGGAAAGGATAATAAAGATACATAGGGATAAATTCAGGGTTTCTATTAGTTCATGCTAATGGAAAGAAAAGTATATTTTCTTCTGGCCCTTGTAGCTCTTTAAAAGAAAAAACTGAGTGAACCTATGAAACCATATAAAAGATGATGGATTGCATGGGAATGGAGTGAAGGTAAATTCCTCTTCATTAATAATGCTCTTTGCTAGATCTCAGTCACTTTCATAAATGCAATTTATACAGAAGAATTAGTCTGGAACAATCCATTTATATTCATCCACAATCTTCTGAAATAGTTATGTATATGTTGATTACATTTCAAAGTAGCTTAAAAATAGTTTCTCTTGAATAATATTCAGGAAAACATTACTTTCTACTCTTCAAATTTTTATTTTTTTTCTCAAGAAAACCAGCTTGCTTTAGAACCAAGGGATCTTGATATTTTCCATCAGTTCATGCCAGTATCCAGTTGTAGAAAATAGCCTAATAATAGTAATTGTTAGGCTGTTGCTTTTCTTCATTGGCATTATCTATTTCTGAGAAAACATTTCCTTATCATTAAGTTAATTTAATGATTCTGTGTTTTCAGAATACTGTATACAGTACTACTGTGTACACAAATCTTTGCCATAAACTGTAACAATGCTTATGATAAAAAGAAAAACATGGGGGCCAGAGAAGAAAATGTTGGCAAGAGGAGATATAATAAGAATCATCATAAGATTCTTTACTTTTGGAAATTGATGTAGGGGAAAAAGACATTTCCTGCTTTCTACTATTTTAGAACTAATAGAACAACTTCAGTTTGCTTTTCTGCTCTTAACTTTTTTTCTCTTTATTACAGCTGAAAAGCAAACTCATCTCTGGAGCTCAATTTTGGGAAGAAGGTAGGGTTTGTTACCTTCCCCCCCCCCCAACAAGATAGTCTGGTTAACTTCTCAAGCTTTCAGTTATATTTAATTTTCTTTTATTTATATAATATAGGTGCAAGGAAAGATAGAGGTGGCAAAATTAACTTTTTTCCTTTCCACCTCTAGGTTTCTCTATTTTGTTCTGATGGCTTCTCTTATGAAACCCTGAAGAAAGAATGGCTAAATTCAGGTTGGAGTTCTTGGCTGAATTCCATGGAACTTATCTGGAATATTAAGCAGATACTGAAAATGAAAACTGGGACATCTTACTCAATGGTCAGACTTCCAACATCTAAGATGAACCATCACAAGATGTGATTGCATATCTTTATTAGTGTATGTGCAAAGATCCCCTTCAACTGTGTCTGAACATGTAGAAACTGGGAAGGATAGATTGCTGTCACATATATTGTAGAGAGTATGACCATGTTTGGGGCTAGAGATCAGATTAGCTTTTTTGGCCTCCCACATGCATTGACCTCCCACACACAAGCCTTGCTGGGTAGGGTTGCCTTTTCTTTGGAAGGGCAACAAGAGGACAACTGGGTGGCCCCGGGGGAGGTGGCGGGAGCAGGTCTTGAGACTATTATATGGGAGGAGTTTGACTCTGTGGCTCTGTGGCTCTGTGGCTCCCGAGGACGTGGACAGGATCCTGGGGAGACTGAATGCAACCACATGTTTATTGGATCCGTGTCCCTTCTGGCTGGTACTGGCGGCTCGGGAGGGTACACGAGCCTGGCTCCAGGGAATTACAAACGCTTCTCTACGGGAGGGTGCCTTCCCCGCGGTCCTAAAGGAGGCGGTGGTGAGGCTCCTCCTTAAGAAGCCCTCCCTGGATCCAGATGTATTGGCTAACTATCGCCCAGTCTCCAACCTGCGCTTTGTGGCGAAGGTTGTTGAGAGTGTGGTTGCACAGCAGTTTCCTCGGCACCTGGAGGAAACAGTCTATCTAGACCCTCTCCAGTCGGGCTTCAGGCCGGGATACAGCACGGAAACGGCATTGGTCACGTTG
>NW_015388416.1:14510-73801 GCF_001527695.2 Protobothrops mucrosquamatus
GCGGGACTGGCCTAGGGGAAACTTTTAGAGGGGGTTTTAATTATATTTTAATTTGACCAAATTCAAATATTTCCCTTTTAACTAATTTTTAAATTTGTAGTGTTATTTTTGTATTTTTACCTGATTGTCAGCCGCCCTGAGTCCGCAAGGAGAAGGGCGGGATATAAATTTAAATAAATAAATAAATAAATAAATAAATCAGTCACTCCAGCAGGCGAGCGGTTGAAACTTGTAATAGAAAAGTGTTTTCTGTGATCCCAACTGACCATCTCTTAGGCACAACCAAATATCATATTAAACATATAATTTGTATTTAAAATTCAGTGAAGATGCAGATTTTCCAAAGAAGCTGTGATACAATACTGTATAAATAGAAGACATTTAGCCTTTCCATTTTCTCCACTTTACACCCACCCTCTGTGATATTTCAATGTATTTTCCCTCCAAATCTAAACGTTGTATTTGGAAGCACAGAAGATTGAAATGGATATTCTTAAATGCAGTGTTGATGGATCCAAAGACATTATCTTCAGCATCTGTCAGACTCTCTTTCCCATCATATTTGTCTTAGACATTCATAGGAAATAAAAATGATGCATTTGCTGTAGACATCAAATGTAGCATATTTCATCTTTGTGACATACTCATCAGTTTCTAAGTGGTGAGTAATCTTTGATTAAACCCACAGTATCTCTGGGTTTGGTATTTTCAATGACAATCACGTGATCTGCTGGATCAACTACTTTTTAAAATGCATAGCTCACAGTGAAAAAGTTTATGCCATATCTAATTTTGCCCCTGTCTATTCACTTAATTTGAAGTACTGAAGCATACACTCCATAGGCTGTAAAAAACAGAGAGCTATTGGATGGCAGTCAAAAGTTAGAGCTTTCTCTACTTTTTTTTACTGCCACACAGAGATCATCTGAATTATTGCAACCTAGATACTGTATTAGCACCATTTAATAATTGTAATCTTATATTTTCCAAAAGAAAATAGTTTACAGATGCTGCAGTTTGCAACACAACCAGCCAATCTGGATATATGGCAGGATTAAAAAAAAAATTTATCACTTGGTTCACAATTTTCAGTGTTTGAGTGTTGAAATATCCAATGGCACTTTCACATTATCTGTAAAATTTCTGCGTTATTTCTTCATGTGATTGGACTGGGAGTGGGAAAATAACTGGTTTCCTGGAAACTAAGGAAATTATGATAGCTAGGATTATTTCTAGATATATTAAGGATTTTTACTAGTTGCTTATTTTCAGTTTCAGTTGGAGTTTCTGGTTTTGCAAAAAGCAAATTGTCCCACAGGACAAGCCATGTTTTTATGCAGTTTTGTTAATAGACCTAGAACTTTTGAAAGATTGTTTTAACAAAAAATATCTATATTTTGAGTTTTATGTCCTGATTCATAGCAATTTTACACAACTGACGTAGTTCTGTGGTATTTATGCTTAGTAATATATTAACATTAGTTGATTTATTAGATTTAAAGGCTGCCTGACTGACTACCAAATGACCTTAGGTGGCGAACACTTTTTGCTGGTAGAAAAAGTAGAAAACAATAAGAAAACAGGCTCTGTGGAACCTGAAAAACATTGCACTAACTTTAATGAGTAGATCCCTTAAACATGTGTTTTCCCCTTAAGGTCACATGGAAATCTGAAAGCCAAGGGTTGCTTTAATTAATAATTGAGAAATGTTGTGCTCTGGTAGTCCCAAAGCACTCATTTGGAATTATTTTTGAAGCTTAGCTGTGCTTTACAGAGTAATTGGAGGTTTAATATTTCCATCTGTACACATGGATACACTCATATATATATATATATACATATATATTGTATATACATGATCGCCATCAAGTTGCTGTTCATTTAGTGAACACATAGATAAGCCTTTTTCAGCATTATTTATGTGTGCTTATGTGTGTATGTATGTATGTCTTTATGTGCATGCACATACAATAATTGGCAGAATCTGTGGAAGAGTTCATTGCATTAGAAATAAGATATGACCTGTGCAATATTTGTGTCCTTTTTTTGTATACATCATTTTTTATTTTTATTATTAGTGTCTGATGGTTGTTAGTTTGTTTCTTCTTCTTTTTCTCTTTATTTTGTATTCTAATTTTGGGGAAAATAAAAAGAAATAAAAAATAAAAAAGAACATTATCTTTCTTCAAGTGAACTTTTTTCTTCCTCTAATTCTATCATGGGATTCCATCAAATTCTGTGGAACACAAGTTTGGAAAACCCTGCTCTATATGATCAGGACTTTTAAGAAGCAGATGCTATACAAACTGCATAAGGATATAAATGACTGAACTTGCCAGTGAAATTGACTATTAATGAATCACCTTGATATCTTCAGATAGTGGTTGGTGTCACTTATAAATTTAGCAGCTTGACAAAAGGCAGACTGGGATATAAGGGAATCTGTATGGGTTTAATAGTCAGAGCATTACTCCCACCCCTTTTCCCCAGGCAGCTGCAGTCTCCCTTAGTCCTCTTTGGGGAAAAGCCAGACTGTTTTCTGCTGAAATTTTCATCGGAACATGATGTATTTATTAATCATTATTATAAAGAGAAGAAGGAGGAGCTTTTTGTTCAGGCCACAGCAATCTGGATGGCCTTCTAAGGTAAATGCAGATTGTATGTTCTTCCAACTTTTTTGAAAGTGGCCTCAAAGGGGAAGGGATAATCACTGAGTGCAAGTGAGGATTTGTGTTATTATTATTCCAAAGCCCTTTCAACATTTCTGGCAAGCAAATCATGTTATTCTTTTCGCTACGGACACCACTCAGCCCATTAATGCTACAGAATACATAAAGGATCCCCGATCCAATACTTTATTATGAGTTTGCTGGCAAGCCAACAACAGAATTAGTGTGTGGGGGGGGGGGCAGGGAATCAGGTATCTCCAATCCTGATATACTTGGTTTTGTCCTTTTAGGGTGGATTAGACCAAGAGGAAGAAAGACACATTTTGGATTATATTTCCTTAACCTAATATTATCCATGACATGGCTAATTAATATTAACTAATGTAATGGGAGCTGAAGTCTTATCTATCTGGAAGGTTAAATATTGGAAAGGGTTGCTTTATAACATCTCTGTTCTACAAAAGTTTACAAAGGTAGAGTTATTCCAATTTAAGATATCATCCTATTGCTTATATAAAAAAAAGTAGCATGCAAAGGAGAATGGACATAGTTTTTGATATAACTTTTCTTCAGGTATAGTGCTTGCCAGGTAAATGATTTCATTTCTCAGAATGCTAATTAATAGCTATGCCAGCTAGCAAATTCTGTCAACTGAACTCCACACATTTGTAGGGTTTTAAAATATTCCATTCCATTAAGCAATATGTTAGCCTTGAGGTGCTCTGGTTACACGGCAAAGTAAAAATGATTTCAGTTGCATGGACAATGTTGCAAAGTCTTCATTAATTGAAACTTCCAGTCCTCTAATCAATGTACAGGGCAAATATCTATTTTAGATCTTCTTATTCTCTGTCTCCCTTACTCCCAAATCTCCCTAAACTTTGTCTTGGCAGTAACAAAATCATTTTTCTCATTGCTATGTTTGTTATTTCAGCAGAAAATCAAGCAAAATAACTCCATCATCAACATGCTCCTCAGAGCCTAGGAATGAACCTCAGACTAATCATGAGTGGTGAATAAATTCACTGTGTTGGCCATAATGATTTTCCACTTTGCATAATAAATTGTATTCTGATCTGCATTCAGATTTCATCTCAAATAGGCAATACATATTTTAGGGAATATAGTTGTTTTGTTTATATAGTCATAAGAATGCTTCAGTAAAAGAATGCAATGCCAAATCTGTACGGTTAAAGAAGAGGTGGGGCATTTATATTTTCATTCATAACAAAAGCATGAAAGAAAATGGAAGCTTTGTACATGGAACCTAAAAATGAAAGGCCGTTGATTGGCTGGAAGCATCTCTCAGGGGTATATTGTACTGTCAGTATGACTGGTCCAAGAGTCCTCCTGTGAATTTTAATAATGGATGGTGAACCTGAACCTGGGTTTCTTCTTTAACTACTACCACTAACCAAATGAAACCATGTTAAGACAACTAGGTTTTAGTCCATGGCACAAAGCCAGTCAAAACAGATGTAATAATAATAATATATAACATTGTTTAGGGAAAAAAGGTTGTTTTGTATTTATGCTTTATTGGATATGTTTTATGTTTTAATTTTTCTATCTAAACCACCAGGAGTCATTTTTATTGCAACAGCAGAGAAACATTTAGCACTGTCTATTAAAAAAATGAGCTGTGAAGGAATCTATAATAACAAGTCGTGAAAGTTCCTTCAAAAAAAATGAACAAGGGCAGAAAATATAAACAAATGAATTATGGCAGAGATCTCAGAATACATATATAAAATATCACGTGAAGAACTAAATAGGGTATTTCAGCATTTTTCAGCAGCCAATAAGGGTACTTTTAAAGATAATCCATTTTGACTCAATATACAAATAATATGGTCACTACGATGACAGCAAAATGATGCAATTCTGCATCTGCCTTGATTTTTTCTTCTTTTTCAGAAAAAAAAACTATCCAAAGCAATTACTTTTCCATCAAACTAAACAAGAAGGGTTGAAAAAGAAGTGTTTTGCACCATAGATTGGCCCTGTCTCTGCTGATTTTCCAGAAGTCCTTCAAAACCAGGTTGTTGCAACAGGTTGGGCTTCTCAAGAGAAGGATAATCTGACAAAGTGGCTGTGTTTGTAATATCTGATGCTCTCTGATAGCCTTTTAATAATATTAATTTTTGTACTTGTTGAATGGTTTTTTAAATTGTTTGTAATGGTAGTTTGTACACAACCCAGAGTCATGAGACAGGCAGCCATAGAAATATAATACCTAAACAAATGACACTTTATTGTACCACCAAATATTTAAGTAGTGTACATGCCTATAACATTTTATAGGCAAAGAATAGTGATTTAGAAAATGTAAGTGCTGTTTTGATTCTCCCTCTTTCTCTCCCACACCATCTCTCATAAACACACATAACATTGTAACTCTCACTCACTCTCCTTTACAGTTGTGTATAATTTTACTCTTAGACTGCTTCTAGATTCTTGCAATTGTTGATTATTTTTTAAAAGACAGATAATTAGGTACATAATTAGACTTCAAAGTAAAATACTGGAAGTGTAATTTGAATAAGCATAAAAATGATTAGGATCCTTGTACTCTGACCTAAAGGGAGAAAAAAGTAAAGAAATTCATAAGGACATTATTCTTATTTTCTATATTCTCCACTAATTTTTCTAAAGCAGAACGAGATATTGTCTCCTATCAATCAGATGTCCTTTGATGTACTACATAGTGGTAGGAGGTATCTTCTTTATGCATCATAAAATTATAATCTTATAATCCCTTAACACTAACACAAAAGAACAAAAACACAAGCAACCTTAATTACAAAGTCATTCCTAGAAAAACAGAAACTAATTGGAAACATCTGATGTACATGAAGAATATGAGTAATTTCCTCAGGTCAAACTGTCTGAAAGTCTGATTTAAACACAGGAACTAAAATATCTAGCATTTTTTTAAAAAATCCAAACCTTTTTATAGAATTCTTTCAACATTCAAAAGAGAATTATATCTGTGATTACTGAATGAGATAAATGAGCACCTATTCATTAACTAAATCACAAGTATTTTTGTTCCATATGATTATGTTTTATCATTTTAAAGACTTATTTAAAACAAACAAAGCTACATGAACCTTGAGATGGAGTTTCCTTTATCTTGAAGTTCAGCTATTATTGTTGTAAATATTATCATTACTACTATTGCAAATATGTTAAATCTATAATTTTTATAGAGTTGGCTGTTGCTTCATTATACTTATTATGATTATGAATCCGGACCAAAAAATAGTTTTAAAAGAGTCATCCTGATCTAGTTGCCTCTAAAAGTATTGGGACTTTAACTCTCAGAATTTGTAAACTTCTCTGGGAGAAATTTGTGCTTCGCTCTTGAGTTACTGATATATGGTTAGAGATTTAGGTTTAGATCAGGGGTGTCAAACTGCCAGCCCGTGGGCCAGTTGCATCATATGGAGACCGCGCCCACCCCAGCTCCGGCAATGTAAAAAAAGTTGTGATATGTTGCGACACATCACGTGACGTGGCAAGTTTGACACCTATGGTTTAGACTAATCCTTGGATTTCAAGAATTTTCATGATAATGTTTATGATAAATTGTAAGGCATTAGAATTATAGCATTATAATGTTGAATACTTTTGTTATTTTAACTATATTTGTTCTATGAATCACCTTTTAAACTTAGTTGAACTCAAAAGTCAGCAGAAGTGAACAAGGTCTTTAAGTGAATTGGTTTGATAAATCTATGTATGCAAAAAGGAAAACAGTAAGTAGGATAGATCAAAATAGTTTGGTTTATTCCCCAGTCCAATCAGGTTATGGAAATTGTTCACCATTCATCACAGTCTACCAAGTTCTCAGAACCATTTCTTTTAATCTTTGTTTATACAGCTGGTCTATTGATGGCGGCAGCAGCATCAACAGTAAAAGTGGAAGCACCTGCAGTTTACAGGGCTCTTCATCCATGCTATTAGAAGTATCAGGAAACTGCCAATAACTGACTGATTAGAGAAGAAATATTCTCAAACAGTATCTAATCTGAGCTGAACAAGAATACAGACCCTTTGTTACAGCCATTCTGAATCAAATGATTCAAAGCTAATCTTTGAATCTATTTCTTCAGTTCTGTTTTTTACTTACTGACACAAACTTAATATAAAATTTATATTATATAAGAAATTGATATTTTAAAGTCTGCATTTGTTTAAATGTTCTTATTGTTCAGTCACAGTGTATATGGAAAATATTTGAAGGTAGAAAATTTCAGAATGTTGGCTGTATCAGTGCATATTAGGTAAAAGTGCTACTGCCAGTGTTAGGTATCATCAACTCTGTACATACGTATTAAAGGATCTTCTTCTTCTTCTTCTTCTTCTTCTTCTTCTTCTTCTTCTTCTTCTTCTTCTTCTTCTTCTTCTTCTTCTTCTTCTTCTTCTTCTTCTTCTTCTTCTTCTTCTTCTTCTTCTTCTNCTCCTCCTCCTCCTCCTCCTCCTCCTCCTCCTCCTCCTCCTCCTAATCTGGAACTGTCCCTCTCCATGAATAACAGGAGCTCTATTAACACATAAAATCTAGGGCATCTAATGTTCCAAGCCCTGGAGAAATTCAATTACAATTCAAGCTCTGCCTCTTTTATACATGAGACATGATGTCACACATCCATACTTAAAGAACAAAACTTGTGTCTTGCACTTATTTTGTCAAAATCTAGATTCTGTGAATGTCTCTGACATGACAGACATTTTTCATACCCAAGGTACATTTACCCTAAGGAAAGACGTGCACACTATTCATACATACACTAGATAGTGCAGGGGTAGGGAACCTTGGCTCTTTTATGACTTGTGGATTTCAACTCCCAGAATTCCTGAGTCAGCATTCTGGAATTCAGGAATTCTGGGTATTGAAGTCCACAAGTCATAAAAGAGCCAAGGTTCTCCACTCCTGGGATAGTGCATGAGAGAGAAGGGCTGATGAAAATTACATTTTCTCTCATGCTAAAATGATCAGTTAAGTAAAGTTACTGAACAGTGAAAAGATAAACTGATTTTTCAGTTTTAACCAGGTGAAATTAACAAGAGTTATGTGGCTTTTGTCTTTTAACTCAAATGATGGCAGACAATGAACTGTGATTTTTTTTTTTTTTTACTAGTCCAAGAAAGTAAAAGAAAAGAAAACAGGGGCACATGACAATCAGGGGTAAACATAATCTAGAGCAGGGGTGTCAAATTGGTGGCCCATGGGGTGGATGTATCACATGCAGGCCACGCCCACCTCAGCTCCGCAAAAACAAAAATGTCATGATACATCATGATATCACATGTGACACAATTGAGTTTGATACCCGTGGTCTAGAGGGAACATTAGCGAACAAAGCAGAGAAGGGATTGAATCCAGATTTCATTTCCAGCTGGCTTATACATGAGAGATAAACAGGTCAAGTTTGCAGTGAGGAAAAGTTCTCAGAGTCAGAAATAAATATACACACCAGAGAACAGCAGCCTCCAATTGCAGCATCACCTGCAATATTCTTTTTCCAATTTAGCCTCCTCCAGATGTATTGGAACCTTAAATTCCCAGTCATTATGACTAATGGCATCATTGAAAAAGACCTTGCTAGGATATAGTTGAAAGCCACAATCAGCAAGAGGGAGGGAAAGGCAGGCACTGGAGTAGTTCCTAAGGAATAAAAGCAATAGTGCTTTGCTTTGTAGCATAGCAGGAGATTTGAAAAAGAAAGAGAAAGAAAAAAAAGGTGTCTGCACTTTGCCAAATTTGTTACCAAGAATTGAGCTGCAACCTGAAGTCTGTCTGGGATAAATGCAGGGCAATGGGAGAATGGGTTGGGAGGCAGAACAGAGGGAACTCGGGATGTAGGGGAGCAGATTGTGGAAATTTGGCAAAGATTGTGGCATGATAGAGCTGCTGCTGGAGGAAATGCAGAGTTTCCTAAAAGGGTAAACTTGGGAAGAGGCTGTGAGATTATTGTGGAAGAGTTTGAGGACAACAGGAATAGGCTGGGATAGACCAAGGGGCTGGCAAAGAATTATGGGACAACTGGTAGGTAGAAGGAAAGGCTATGTGACAACTTTATAAGAGCTGAAGAAGACAGTGCTGGGTGGAATACCAAAAGGGGGATGTTTGATGGATATAGAGCTGCATGATTGTATGTCTGCATTTGTATCAGAGAGAATGGAAGACTGTGTGGTTCTTGCATGCTCATAGCAAGAGTTGTAGCTTTTTTTATATAGCTGATAGTGATCCATGAATGGGGGAAATGTGGTGAAATAAATTAATTTTAGAGGTAATTTGAGTTTGCTTTTCTCCTTAACATGCGGTCCACTGGATTCAAAGAAATGGATGTGTATTTGAAGTTCAAAACCAATTTCTACTTTCTCTCTCTTTTTGTTGTTGTTGCTCTCTTGTCTCTTTAGCTTATCTTTCTGTGAAATGATTGCTGAAACTGTTGTGTGCCTGGACAACAAAATATTTTCTCAAAATACTAAATTTGTACTCTAGGTCTCTAAAGTCAGGGATTTCTAGCTCAAAATGTCATGTGAATTTAGTTTATTTGTAATGTATAAGATATTCAAACAGCTGAGGACTGATAACCAATGTTCAAACTCTGCCAAGCACAAAAAAAGGAGGGGATAAATTATTTCTAGTACAAACATGATACGAAGAATCAATGTCTGGTCTGTTTCCCTATTTGCCAAAAGAGGAAGCAAACAGCTTATATGCTGCAATAGGCTGTGTATGGACAGAACATAGCATGTACTCCATTGAAAGTTAATACTATTATTTTTTTTAAAAAAAATATGCCTTCAAGTTGGTCTTTGGACAAGGCCCTACAGTTTTCTTGGCAAGATTTCAGAAGTGGCTTTCATTGCATTCTTCATACCTAAGGTGGGACTAGAACTGATTGTCTCCTGGTCTCTATCTGGGTGTCTTTACCACTACATCACCACTAGTTCTATCATATTTCTTCAATTTTTGTAGAAGCTATCATCTGTTTTTCATTTAAAAGTGGTCACTCTAGTGCTGCCATCACTGACTTTTTAAATACTATCTCTATTCTATTCTGGAGCTACTGTGTTCCTAGGCTAAAGTAAGATAACTTCCACTAAACAGGGCAGAAAATCAAAAAACTGCAGGAGTAGCTAAGGAGATTATGTAGATCTTAAGAAGAACTGTCCAGTAAACCAGATACCAAGATTTGGCTATGCAACATGAGATAAGAAATACTCTCTTAAAGTTATTGCACCATTCTCAATCGCAAGGAGATCAAACAGTTGCTTTTTGTTGGTTCTTTGATGTAGTCTACAAACGGGAATTATTACCTCTTCTCAAATACTTCAGATGAAAATGTTTTGTCTATTAGTTAGGTGTTTTGTTGTGAGATATGGAAAAAAAGGAAAGCTTTTTGCTGCAATTGAAAGGGACAACACAGAACTCAAGTGGTAATCTGTATGGATGAAGAAAATGCATTTTTCAGCTATGACAATCTCCTAAAGTGAGGTGCCAGCTATGTATACAGTGCATTCAGAAAGTATTCAGAAATTATTCAATTTTGTTATGCTACAGACTGATTCTACAGTTATTGGAATTCATTTTTTTCTCATTAATCTACACTTAGTACCCCATAATGACAAAGTGAAAATAGAATTGTAGAAATATCTGTAAATGTATTAAAAAGAAAAAACTGAAATATAACAGACCCTTTGCAACAACACTTTAACTCAAGTGCCTCCCATTTCTCTTGATCATTGCTGACATATTTCTACACCTTGATTGGAGTTGACCTGTGGTAAATTAATTTGATTGGACATGATTTGGAAAGGCACATACCTCTCTGTAGAAGGCCTCACAGCTGACAATGCATACTGTAGGAAAGCAAAAGCCACGAGGTCAAAGGAACTGCTTGTAGAGCTCAGAAACAGGATTATAGCAAGGCACACATCTGAGAAAGGCTACAATAAAATTTCTGCTGCATTGAAGGTTCCTAACAACACAGTGGCCTCCATAATTCTCAATTGGAAGACGTTTGGCGCAGCCAGGACTCTTCCAAGAGCTGGTTGCCCAGTCAAACTGAGCAATCAGGGGAAAAGGGCTTTAGTAAGAGAGGTGACCAAGAACCCGAGAGTCACTCTGACTGATCTCCAGAGATCCTGTGTGGAGATGGGACAGAGTTCCAGAGGACAACCAGTGGTGGGATTCAGCCAGTTCACACCAGTGGACACCACCACTTCTGGAAGTCCGTTCTGACTGGGGAGGCCTCCCAGACCCAGAACGGCCCACCGGAAGTGCATGGACACCACTTCTGGAAGTCCATTCTGGGCCTTGGAGACCCTGGCCCAGAACAGACTTCCAGAAATGGTGTCATGCAGTAAATCAGTTGTTCAGGTATTTGAATCCCACCACTGAGGACAACCATCACTGCAGCCATCCATCGAGCTGGGCTTTTTGGCAGAGTGGCTAGATGGAAGCCTTTCCTCAGTGCAAAACAGATTAAAGCCTACTTGGAATTTGCAAAAAAAGCACTTGTAAGACTCTCAGACTGCAAGGAACAAGATTCTCTGGTCTGACTAAACCAAGATTGAACTGTTTGGCCTCAATTCTAAATATTATGTCTGGAGGAAACCAGGCACTGGTCATCACCTGTCCAATACTATCCGAACAGTGATGGTAGCATCATGATATGGGGGATGGGGGTAGCATCATGATATGGGTGGTGGTAACATCATGATATGAGGGTGTTTTTCAGCAGCAGAGACTGGGAGACTGATTAGGATTGAAGGAAAGCTGAATGGAAGAAAGTACGGGGATATCCTCAATGAAAACCTATTCCACAGCACTTAGGACCGTGGTGGTGAACCTATGGCATGTATGCCACAGGTGGCACACAGAGCTCTCTCTGTGGGCACGTGCACCATCACCCCAGTCCTAAACCTTCAGCTGGGTTTTATTAAACCTTTTCGCTTTACACCTCCGCCGCCATGTGCAAAACAAAAAAGTTCAACAATCAATCAATTTCAACTTCTCACGGGGAAAAAAAAGATCTTGCAAAGTTGGAATTGATTGATTGAACTTTTTAGTCCCACCCAGTCTGCTGTTACCACCGCAGCCATGCCCACCCAATGGGCCATACCATCCAATTGGCCACACCTACCCAATGGGCCACGCCCACCCGGCACCCAATGATACATAAATGGGTTTTGGGTTGCAGTTTGGGCACTCAGTCTCTAAAAGGTTCACCATCACTGGCTTAGGACCTCAGCCTGGGCTGAAGGTTCACTTTCCAACATGACAACGATCCTAAGCACGCAGCCAAGACAACACAGGAGTGGCTTAGGGATGAATTGTGAATGTCCTAAAGTGGCCCAGCCAGAGCCCTGACTTGAACCCTATTTAACATCTCTGGAGGGACCTGAAAATGGCTGTCCACTGATAGTTGCCATTCAACGTGACTGAGCGTGAGAGGATTTGCAAGGAAGAATGGCAGAAAATCCCCCAATCCAGATGTGCATAACTTGTCGCATCATACCCCAAAAGACTTGAGGCTGTAATTGCTGCCAAATGTGCTTCAACAAAGTACTGAGTGAAGGGTCTGAATACTTATGCCAATGTGATATTTCAGTTTTTTCTTTTTAATAAATTTACAGACATTTCTAAACTTCTGTTTTCACTTTGTCATTATGGGATACTGAGTGTAATTAATAAGAAAAAAATAATTTTCAACAACTGTAGAATTAGACTGCAGCATAACAGAATTGACAAAAGGGAAGGGGGTCTGAATGCACTTTCTGAATGCACTGAATATGATTTCCACAGACCTTCTGAAGAATGATTCTCTAGGGAACTCTATTTGCAATGAGGCTAACTCCTATTAAGATATTTTATAAGGTTCTTAAGGTGCCTATGCTTGTATTCAGTAGTTTTGGGAAATGTGGCATTCAGAAGGCCATTGAGGAACATAACAGATTCCCTATTTCTCTTTTTCCTGGAATCGTTTCTCATAAATTCAAATAGGAAAGCATCTTCTCTTGCAGAGGCTCCTTCCAATTTCAAAATTACCATTATTTTTGTCAAGATCTTAACATATTCTGTTTTTGATTTGGATTTTCATAGCTTTAACCAACTGATTTTTTGAATTTAGTTTTAAAAATTATCTTTCCGTTTTTGAGTTTGTAAGATGAATCATGATATAACTATAGCAAAGAGAAGATTGGTAAAAAGCATTGTTTTTTTACTCATGTAACTTGACACACTATTTATTGCAATGGGGGCATATTTAAGATCCCTGAGGAAAAATTCTATCGTAATGTGGGAAACTGCGTATTTTGATTTTTCCCCATTCACTGACTTTCAGTTTTCCAGCTGGCACATAACTATGAGAATCTACTTATGACTGACATTTTCTAATACAAATAAACTACTTAAATCAACAAAGGATGTTTGAACTTTTCCAATATTTCTCTCAAGGGGCCAAGGATGTATAATAATACTTAACATCTCTGTGGCTCCTTTTTTTTGGCTTTACTATATAAGCATCTTAATTGCAAGGATAATTGCATATATATAATCACTATTGAAGGTACCAAACTGATGCACTGATTTTAGTGTGTTCCAAATATTTTTAATTTTTTATAAACTAAGAACGCTTCAGCTATTAGACAATTGATAAAGTTATGCTATGACATTCTCATTTGTTCAAGCTATTAATTTAAATCAGAAAAGTTACAGTGTATTGTTTTGTAACTCACATATAGGCTCTTACAAATACTTGAAGGAATTGAGTTTCATTAATATAAAGTTTTTACTACCTTTATTTTCTACAAAATAACTGATTCACTGTACAATAAAACAATTTATAAAACAATGGGCCCTTGTTCTGATAACTTTTTTTTCAGTCCTCTCATACTGTGGATGTAATTCTGATTTAATGTCTGACAGGAAATACTCCAAGATTATTACTTTGCTCTTCAATCCCTGTGTAGAAGTTCAGCCCCACACAATTAGAAACACATGTGGGAAAGGAAGGAGGCCAGCCCTTCGGTTCTACAGCCTCATTTTTCCCTTGTCAGTTCTGCCATTCTCCGTGAATTGGGGATGAGCATTTTTATGAGAGAGCTATTTTTATTTCTATTGGCTTTTCATGATAATTAAAACTGTGGAAAAATGAAGTTGAAATTTGCTCAAGGACCTACAGTATACCATTAGACAAGACTCCTACTACAAAAGAACTGAGCTGTGGGAATAGGAGGAGGCAGGCAGGCAGGCAGGCAGGCAGGCAGGCAGGCAACAGAACAGGCTGGGTTTTACCCTTATCAGCCATAATGAATTCTAACTTCCAGAAAAGGGATTCACAGTAATAAACACTACTTCACTACTGTTTTTAATAGTACTGCAGTCATGAAGTCAAGTTCTCAGGGTCTTGTTTAATATGCATGAATATTCATATTTATAGCAATACAGTTAGTATTTTTAGCATTATTGTAGTATGTAACTGCATACCACTGCAACTAATACTATGATGTATGTTATGTGCATATATATATATATACCGTAGGTGTGTATGTATCTTTATGCAAAGAAAGTAAGATCACAGAATCTTGAGTTTCAATGCTGTTTTGTAAATTATTATTATTAGGCAATAACTCCAAAAGTATTTATAAGGGTATAGGTGACTTAATGTAACCTGAACATGTGCAATTGTTTCTTGAATTACATTTTCTATGAGTTGAGCTTAACTTTTGGGATCTTCATAGACATGTTTGCGTATTTTTATTAGTAATAACAGAATAACAGAGGTGGAAGTGGAGGGATTCAAGTCCAACCTCCTGCTCAAGCAAGAAACCTTATGCCATTTCAGACAAATGCTTGTCCAATCACCTCTTAAAAATTACAGTGTTGGAGCACCCACAACTTCTGGAAGCAGGTTGTTCCACTGATTAATTGTTCTGTCAGGAAATTTTTCCTTAGTTCTAGGTTGGTTCTCTCCTTGATTAATTTCCATCTATTGTTTTTTGTCCTGTCTTTAGGTGCTTTGGAGAATAGGTTGCTCCCTGTTCTTTGTGGCAATAATATGCCATATGCAATAGATTCTGGATGATTTTTTAACTTGCCAGCCTAATCTGGTATCTCCCATTCAAGTGTTGACCAAGCCCAATCCTGCTTAGCTTCCAAGTTTAGACATTGTCTAGACCAGTGGTTCCCAACCTTTTCTATACCCCGTACTCCTAGAACGCTTCTGATATATTCTCGCACCTTACAACAAATTATGCACATACACTATAATTTTGAAACTTCTAAACCCAAGTTTTCGCACCCCCTGGAATATCGTCTTGCACCCCCAGGAGGTGCAAGCACACCTGGTTTGAAACCCCTGGTCTAGACCTACCACTTACTACCAAATAGTATTAATTATTAGAATATTATTATTCATTTTCTCAATTTCGTTTTTTGAGGAAATAGCTATATATATATAATTTGAATGGCTTGAATTAGTTGTTAATATACTAGGGCATAAAAAAATAAGTTGTTCTCAATATTTACTTTCTTTAAAAAGTTTACTATGAAGCAGGACTGTGTTTCCTGCTTATGTTTAGTTATAGAAATATTTCAATTGAATAAGAATTTTTGTTTTACAAATGAGGAATTGCATTTGAACTGGATTTGTGTACTAATGATGAGCATGTCATTGCAAAGATGTATAGACTTTTATGGAAACTGAATATGCAAGATGATAATGTTAAAGACTATATGATTAAGTGGGCAAAATGGATATAATATAATGCTAGATCAGTGGAAGAACATGTGGAATAAGGAATTGAAATTCACTTTGAGCTATAATTTGAAAGAGAATTTTACAAAAACATTTATTTTTGGTATTTAACACCTGATAAATTGTCAAATATATATAATTGTGTATCAAGCATATGTTGGAAATATAATCACTCTGAAGGCACCTCAAAAATTTCTGCTTGTTTGATTTTTATATTTCATCTTTTATAGAAATTTAATAAAGGAACTTGTCTTCTTCACAGCAAAAAAAACAAAAATGACTTCCCCCCTCTCTGTTCTTGATTAAAGCAACACAATTTTTTTCAGGCATCTGTGCAGGTCTGAAAAAAAATTCTGACTGCTTTAAGAAAGCTACTTATTAAAATTAATGCAATCCTTAAAGCAATTGCAATATTTTTCAGGCATGAAAAATCCAAGGGCAGAGACATTCTCTGATGGAAAGGAGTCTATACATTTCTCTAGATAAGTGGTTTTTCTCCCCAGTATCAGAGTTATTCTTCCTTGCTCCTGACCTTATAAATTTATGACCTTTTAAAAATGCTGCTCACAGAGGTCACAAATAGTTTTTAAGTCATAATGAATTTTTCATAAATTCCTCTTTATCTGTCTCTTTATTTTTATAGCATATTTCCGCGAAAATTGGGGAATCCAACAACAGGAATTCAAGAACTGATAGAGAAGAGAAATTAAAGAAATCTATAACATTAATGGATCCAGCCATGACAATGCTGAAGCTGATACAGATCTCAGACTATGTTCTTTAATTCATGTTCATAAATCTATTCTTTTGGCTTGAAGAGAGCTTTTTCTCCCTCATTCAATGAACTGAAATTATGACTTTCCCTTTATTGCCAAAACAACTATGCTCTCTATCTGCTGTTCACTTTGTTCACATTTAACTTAGATATATACAGCTTGGCTGTCAGACTTCAGTGTCACCCGAGGTCCTGGGAACATACCACCCTCATTTTGATCTTTCTTTGGGAGCTTCCTGCCTAATCTCCCTTCAGACTTCAGCTCTGGGAGATTTATCACTGAAAGTTAACAATCTTCTTCTGCGTAGCTAAGCTAAGATTTAATTCTGCAAACTAACTGCAAAAAGTGAAATTACTATAGATAATTGTCCCATGGAGAAGGAAGGCAGAAATGCACAAAGTTAATTAAATAGATTTAGGACATGTTTCTGATTAATTTTTATTGCTCTTTTTTTTTTTTGATAAAAGTGGAAAATGGCTTGATTTTTAAAGAACCCCCAAGACTCATTATGAAAGATCAACTCTGTCCAGTCCATATTCTTCAAACTATTTTCTAAGACTTTAGGTGGCTCTATCCTAAAAGAGGGAAGCTTTGCTCTGTTGCTTCACTGCATCTATTTGCTTAACTGCTCCAGGAATGTCAGACTTTAGTTTGCTGTAGTTCTCCCCCCCCCCCTCCACTCTGGAGATCACTCAGGGTAGTATTTAGCTGGACTCTTGCCAAATCTAGGTCTGGTCTAACCAATGCTTATCCTAGAAGTTGTCCATTTTATGGCCTTTCTCGAAGAGGTTACTATTTACTCAAGTTTAGTATATTATAAGGCTTCATAGTATTACAATTCAAACAGATTCTTATCAAATTTCCAGGGGATCACAGTATGTTAGGATTTTACACAGAAAAAATGTCTCTCTGCTTGTTTTCTGCATTCAGAGGTAAAACAGACAATACCAAATTGGGGCTCTTCCAATTTTCTGTTTTCATTTACTTATAAACATGATCTGACTTATGAATATTATATGGCAAGATGGAAAACTATTTATTTATAAAATTAGATTCCTATGCATGGAAAAAAAGCTGGTTCCGTTGCATTAAAAACAGGAACTCCAATGGTCCTAGTGGAGATCTAGCCCTCCCTCTCCTCGCCCCCAACACTGCATCCCATGTAGGAAATGTGATGATTTACTGCTAATATTTTTTTATAAAGGCAAAAACGCTTACACTCCCTATCTGTGTTTCAATCTGATGCTGATCAGGCCACCAAGAGCTTGCAATGAAAAGATCCAGTAAGAAACTGGACCAGGAAAACTTATAGTTGGGCAGCAACAGTAAAACACATCTAATTGGGTTCTTAAATGTGTAGCGGTTGCATTTAATATGTTAAGCTTGGTAAATTTTAACTCTGATTAGATTTTTGGTGGCTTTGTGCAAAATCATAAAATGAGTTAATCCAGTAGACAAGTTAAATGTGCTGTGTAAGCCCAGACATTATGTATCATCTAATTTATTTTTCATTTCCACTCATGCACACCACCCACCCTGTTCCCTCATATAGTGGGAAAAAGAAAACTGAGTCATCTCTCTGCTTCTCATCAGCCATTCTAGCTCCTAATGAAAATCCCGATCAAAATGTCACTGTGCATCAGCCCCCTTTTATGAGGTTTTTAAATATATTGCCTTAGGATACCTAAAGGTTCTACTCACAGAGGTCACAGACTCATTTGGAGAAGTTCTTGCAGAAAAGGAGCAGATACAGTAGTTTGTTATGTCTGGGAGCTTAACTTGTGTTTCAGGGAATTTTGGAGGAAACAGAGGTTGTGTTGACCACTTGGCCACTAATACAATTGGCATAGCTAGGATTTTCAGCATTTAGCAAAATTTTGAAAGTCAAAGGGATGTAAAAGTAAAATTAATGTATTGAGCTTAACAAAATTTTACTTCTTTTTTTTTTAAAAAAAATTATCATTGTGGCGATCTACTGCTAGTTTCAGCCACATACGCCTGAAGAGGTCCAGGGCTATGAAAAGGAACTCTAGGTTGTATGCTCTTTGCAAACTGCCTCTAAATAAGCTCATCCAATTTTGCATACTCACAGAATTTTCCATTTCCTTTCCCTTGTTCTGTTGCAGCCTTCCACGTAGGCATGATGAAAATTGTAGTTCCTGCACATTGGAAGGAAAAGAGATGAAGACACTGCAATAGGCCGCTAGAAATTCTGATAACCTTCAGAAAATGTAACATTCAGAGGGTTTGCATTCAATATTATATTAACTGAAGAACAGATATGTTTTTTTCTTAAATAAAATTGGCCTTGGAGGATGGGATAAAAATAGTGATTTGTCTACTTTTGCAGGTCAAGTTTTATTTTTACATTCTTCTCATATTTATTTTAATATTCATATTCATTTGACATTTGTTTTGCGAAAAGTCATCTGTAGCATACCAAATTGATTTATATGGCACATTATAGTCTGGTCTATGAGCTTTAGGGGTGTTTTAGTAGGTAATCTGACATATTTTCAGCTTTGATGGCTTTGATGTAGGTGACTCATATCCTTTTCAGTTCCAAATTACTAGAAAGAGACACATGTAAAACCCTGGCAAAGCTTCATTCCAAACTTAGCCAGACTTGATGTGTGTGTGTCTCTCTGTGTGTGTCTGTGTGTGTGTGTGTAGAATCCAGCTCATGGAAATTGTTTCTATTATCCAGTAAAAGTTATCTTTGACTTTTTACCCAAAGCATCTGTATATATTAATATTCACCATACTGGTATTCATAGGTTTCTGGTATAGTTTGGGTATGATCTATACCACATTCCTTTCTTTCGTCCCTGAAGAAAGATAGAATTTCCAGCATATCCAGTGAGCACAGTTCTTCCTGCAAATCTTTGTCTTCCTTTCCTTTCCTTTCCTTTCTGTAGACATGAACCCATCCCCCACCCTAATTTGTATTAAAACATTAGTGAAAACTTAATGCTATTTAATCAATTCACATTTGGAACTTGTTAAATTAGTCAGTTGAGAAACAAAGTTTTAGTCATTTACCCACTTCAGTAAGCTGAACTGTAGGTACTTGTAGTTCTCATTACTAATTTCAACCAGATTACAGTAATATGTAATTTTATTTTCCAAAACCTATTATCAGAACAAGAGCTTCAGCTATGATCATTATGATCACAGAGATCATTAACTCCTATTTAATGAGTTTTAATCCAACTGTTATATTGATGAAGATTCATTTGCAGTCAGTAATTCTATTTACACATTGGTACCCATATAGATATTGTGATAGCAGAGAAATGTAATTACTTATAATCTATCCATTTTAAGCCATTTCCTTCTTTTTGCAAAAGAAATAATGAGTCCAGAAAAAGGACAATTTGATGGAAAGTACTCAAAATGTGTTTATCCTATCTGCTTATATCAGCTAGATAGACATGAAAGCAGATAGCCAGTTCATCAAATAACCCAATCCTAAGCCACGTAGGGCTGTATGTGTCTTAACCAGCAACTTAAATTGTAAGCAGAAAGAAATTGGATAGCGAGTTTGAGCATAGGTGTCACATGGGCATACCAGGTGGATTGTGATGCTGCCCACAATGCTGCATTCTGGGCTTGCCTTATCAATCAGCCTGTAATTGCAAGATATAACTGGGCATCATCAGTACTATGAACCCCAAACTGGCAGATGACCTCACCCAGTAGTTTTATGCACATGTTAAACAGGAGGAGAGTAAGAGCACTGAGCCCTATGGCACCTCACAAGGGATAGGTCCAGGAAATTACCTTTTCCTGCAACCAACTGATTGGAACTGGTTCTGAAGGAAGGAAGAAAATTACTTCAGGACAGTGCAATCAGTTCCCAAACTCTGCAAGTAGTTTAAAGGGATGCTATGGTTGACAGTATCAAAAGCAGCTGAAAGATCATCAGGTACAAAAATAGATGCACCACTTCCAACCCAGCCCTTCCACACATCATTGAAAAGTATGACTAAGGATGTCTCCATACTGAATCCTGGCCTGAAACATGACTGAAACAAGTGGACATAATATTTATAACAAATATTGTATCACATTATGTCAAAATTTCAATTTAACAATACAGTCATGAAATATTTACACATCACACATCCACAGACATACTGAAAATAGCTATCACCTCGTTCAGTACTGACGTTCTTTTAACACAGTGAAATCAGAGACAAATAGGCTAATGTGGTAGTGTAAACAGTAGAAAAATCAAGGTCTTTGGAATTTATTATCAGAATAAACCATTGTTGGTATTTTTAGTAAAAAAATAACACAAAGTGAAAAAATTAAGAAATACTTTTTTCACACTCATCCTCAACTCTCATTTCAAATTACAGTAGCTGATTTATATACTGTAAGATCAAAAACAACTTTCAAAATGACAATGCTATATATGGTGCCCCAGATCTAATGCTTGATGTAAAAGCAGATCTTTACCTGAACAGAGGATCCATTTTTTCTTCAATATTGATATTGTGTAGAAAAAGATAATTACACTCAAAGGCATGCTTAAGTACATTTCTTTTGCTGCAGTTCGTGGAGTGTATGATTAATCTGTATAACTTATTTTTTCATCTTCAGTTAGTTTTCAATGTAATGTTCCCTTGAGTATTCACACACAGAGACATATACAGAAAGAGACACATTTGCTATTATACAAGCTGAAATTGATGACTTTGCTACAGATCATTTTGCATTAAATTATAATTTCCTATGGGGCTATAATTGGTAAAACATTATTTTTGTTTACTTTTTCCCTTTTTTCTTCTCCACTTCCATTGCTTCCATAGTAGAATTTTCAGAACAAATTTAATTAAAACAAGCTCTGTCAGGAGATCCAAGTCTCTAACTGATGGTAAATTAAAAACAATGGAGTTTTGTTTGGTTGTAGTAATTGAGAAGGAGGGATACAAGCAGAAGCTTGATCCTTTAAAATTAAGTACAAATTGAATATAATCTCCTTAGTCAGAGATCATTTTGCTAGAATTTTTCAAGTCTGATTGCTTATTGATCATACTTATAGTATATCATCAATAAGGAGTCCTACCACATGATAAAAGTCACAAGTTGTAGGGTTCACATTTGAAATAAAATCATAGCCCCTTGAGATAAGCAAAGACCACTGAGTCCAATTATAAAATTACTAAAATTATAAAAATACTAAGAGAAAAAGAAGTCTGCATGTCAATAGATAGCAACCTAATACAGAAATTGGAAGAATTCATTGCAACAGTGCTACATAATACACTTAATCTAACTAAATGGACTAAGATATATTCTTAAATAACTTGATTCATGGAACTCATCAATCTTTGCTCATCATCGACTTTCAGTTCTATGAATATACATACCACAAATCAAAGGACTATCCATGGGATCATCACTTTCAAGAAACATCTTAAGCAAACCAAAAGATCCAATTGTCCAAGAAGAAAGAATAGAACAGAATAACAGAGTTGAAGGGACCTCGGAGGTCTTCTAGTCCAACCACCTGCTCAAGCAGGAGAACCTGTACCATTTTAGACAAATGGCTGTCCAGTCTCTTCTTAAAAGCCTCCAATGTTGGAGCACTCACAACTTCTGAAGGCAAGCTGGTTGATTGTTCTTATGTCAGGAAATTTCTCCTTAGTTCTAAGTTGCTTCTCTCTTTGTTCTGTTTCCATCTATTGCTTCTTGTCTTGCCTTTGGGTGCTTTGGAAAATAGGTGTATTCCCTCCTCTTTGTAGCAGCCCTTCAAATATTGGAACACTGCTATCATGTAACCCAGCTCTTTTTACAAGAACAAGAGGCATCTACAACTGGCAATGCAGAGACTGCAACAACTACTATAAGTCTAGCAGGGCACATCCATGAACACCAATTAGCATCTTACAACATATGGACAGACTCAACTACAGTTTCAACTGGGAAACTATTAGCACTTTAGGTCAAATCCAAACATGCTAAGAAATTTCTGAAAGCTTAGCATTTAGACAAATCATCCATAAACATATATTTATCATACCATACCACTCAAAAGTGACAATAAAAAAGAGAAGAAGGAAACAAAAAGATCAGAACATATCGTTTCCAGAAGCCTGCACCCAGATAAGCAGAGCTAAACACCAGATAAACAATCAGGCAGAAAACAATACTCTAACCAAGGAACTATCAAGGAGAAAACCACATGTCCACCAAACCTGAAGAGCAAGCTACTATATATAAACAGGCAGCTAAACCCCACACTCATTTGCAGTGATGAGGTTATCTAATTGGGCAATGAAATGTCTGCAAGCAAACAACCAAGCTCAGAGAACACAGACATAAACACACAGACACACACATCTCCATAGTGTGAAAACCAATTTGCATATATACGTTTTGATCCTTAGCTTCCATATGATCTTGTTTATGGATCTTCTTTGCTTTTCCACTTCCTCACCAATTCACTACTACATTTTGTGTTATGAGATTTATATCTAAGCTATATAATTCCATACTTGAACTTTTCAGCTAGATCCATATTTTCTGCCTCTCCCAGTACAAGACATCCACCATTTATTGAGTGCAGGAATGATTGATCCCTCAAAAGTACTGTTTCAAACTTGAGCTGACTTAAGCACTCCTAAGTGACTTGTCAATGGCATCTCGTTCAAGTCTAGAGACATCCCCAGCTCTGTTTGGCTGCAATGCCCATATTTAGTTCATTAAGTTCATGTTGTGAAATTGTTTGGAAATACCAGCCAGGATCCAGTGGTGGTTACAATCCAGACTGAGCACCAAGCTGGCCCTACTGCCAAACCTTAGCAATTCGGAATGGAATGTTTTAAATTGGCATAGCTGGGAGCAGCTGAAGACATGTGTGGCTAGGCTGTAGTGCAGAATTGTGCTTGATTTGAGATGGGTTTGGCAATAGCCATTAATTATAATAGTAGTTATATTATTTCTATTCTCCAGTTAACTGCAGGCAAAAAGTCATTACTATCAGCTTTCTCTATCCGTCCCTCCCATGCCCCCTCCTTTTGCCTTCCTAGAGACAAATTCCAAGCTAACAAACTTTCCACAATTTCTGCAATTTTAGCATCCTGCCAACCTTGTTGTTAGTTTTTCACTTGCACATTATTCTCATCAAGTGGGGTTGACCTACAAATTTGAGTTTCTCTCAGTTTTATTAAACTTTGATGGTAGCTGATACTGTGTAGTGCTTCAGAACTGAAAAGGAGAAAAAAGAAGAAGTTTTGGAGCATTTGAACATGCACGTAGCACTTGTTGACAATTACCTAATCCAAATGGATCATTTCCCAGGATTGTATGTAGCTGTTTTAAGAAACCACATAGGTATTATGAGCGCATCCATATACTCTAAAGCACCCTTTCCCTTTCAACTCTGAAATGCTTTTGTTGTTGTTAGTTGCGAAGTCGTGTCCGACCCATCATGACCTCATGGACAATGTTCCTCCAGGTCTTCCTGTCCTCTACCATCTTCTGGAGTCCATTTAAGCTCACGCCTACTGCTTCAGTGACTCCATCCAGCCACCTCATTCTCTGTCGTCCCCTTCTTCTATTGCCCTCAATCTTTCCCAGCATCATGCTCTTCTCCAGTGAGTCCTTCCTTCTCATTAGATGGCCAAAGTATTTGAGTTTCAACTTCAGGATCTGGCCTTCTAAAGAGCAGTCGGAGTATTTGAGTTTCTTCTAAGACTGACCGGTTTGAATGCCTTGCAGTCCAGGGGACTCGCAGGAGTCTTCTCCAGCACCATAGTTCAAAGGCCTCAATTCTTTGGTGCTCAGCCTTTCTTATGGTCCAACTTTCACAGCTATACATTGCAACTGGAAAAACCATGGCCTTCACAGCACTAACTACAATCCTATACCTACCTTTCTCTTAGAAAGCCTTACTGAATTTAGTGGGAGTTAGGGTAGATAGAATTATGCTATCAATATGTCTACTCTGCATAGTTGTCAATTTTTGGAAAAAATAATACAATTATACCTTTCCATGTGTGATTCTGTTTCTAATTCATGCATTGCATATTGCATGCACTTTAACTAGATATACTAACATTTCTTTACTAAGTAGTCATTAATTGAGTTTACTAATTGCTTTATTTATTTTCATTGTTACAGACATGCCTTATTTGATTTTTTTAAAATATCCCAATTTCAGAGGCATGAAAAAATAGTTATATCAATTTTAATAATTCTTTGAATTTTGCCATTTAATTGGATTCACATTAAAATGGAAAAGAGAACCACAATAAATGAAGTTTTCTCACTTTTCACTATCCAGCTAGAGTTCTTATCCTGTCCCATAATCAGGTTTTTGCTGAATTACCTTCCTGGATACATTCTTTTAGTCTGAATCAAATCACAATGTTCCCTAACATTACTTATATTTATTTCCTAGAAAACAATCCATGTTCCAGCATCGTATTTTCCAAGGTCATACATACAACCAACAAAAAAAAAACCCTAATAAAATTCTGATTCAATTTATTTTAAATCGTAAAGTATTTATGTACATATTGTAGTTGTAAATAGTTTTAACTGCTAGGATGCAGTGTCTTTTTGCTTATATGTTTTTGAATTTTTTACCAGAACTGAGCATTTTAATGATAACCCTTATTCCTCACCCTAGACTTTGGTTGAAAGATAGGATATTAATTCAGTATATAAACAAAGTATTAAATCTCTCTACCTATGCCATGTCCCAAAAGCACACACACCTCCAGATACATTGATGTAATAGCTTACCTGCCTTTACCTTCCACAATTTTATCCACCTCTTTCTTTAGCTCCTACAAAAAATATATATGGAGATTTAAAATGACCTTTGTCTTTCACCATTCAGGCATCTGTTTATAATTACATCTCAAACAGAACAATTTTCTCTATAGCCATGTCTGTAACAGAAAATTGCTGAATGATGCAGATTCTTTATCACTACTTTAATTGTACACTGCAATGTGTATTAAAACCATGTGAGTTTCCTTGTAAAAACCAATTTACTGCATCCAACTTGTTTGGCAATAAGAGCCTTTCCATATGGCAGAAGCGACTTAGTACTTCAATTTTTTAAACTAGGCTGGCAAAAGATTAGAAGCCAAAGCAGAATCTAAGTTGAAATTTATCTGACATCATTTTCTACCTATGCTGACAAACAGAATTTGAATTGACAGATGGTAGCAGCAATGGATCAGCATTTAAACTGATTAGTTACTATATATTTGCTTCTTATATATTTGCTTCTTGTATTGGCCTCCAACACTGGACTAATGAACCTTGTTTTTTCTCTTTCCGCTGATGCTGTCCCACTGTAAGTCTTCAACATCTGACATTAGTTAGAGAATCCTTTAGAGGAGATTGTTTTGTTCTCTTCAGTCACAGAAAACTGTTTTTGCTAGCTGTTTCTGTCTCCTCCCTTTCCCCAGCTTGACTGGCCTAGATGTTTGAATGATGCTGCTTATTCTATGAACAAAATTTGCAGGGCAGCTCTTCATAAAGCAAATAGCCAATGAGAAGTAAGAGTTGTGTTTTATGGCGGATGCATCAAAGATGCTCTGCATTGTGTTTGTTCTTTATTTAAATGTATTTTGCATGGAAAATTTTGGCTTTTAAAAAAACATGCCACGATAAAGAATAATTTCATTCTAATCCTTCTCAGGATGAATTCCTAGTATTTTTATGGCACTAGCAAAATGTATAAATACAAATGTATATGGCAAACTGAGATGCTAATTGAATTGCCCATAAGGGATTTGTGTTGAGGTTGAAGCAGCAACATTTAGTATAATTCTCTTTCTTTCTCTGTTTCTAATTATTTGTAATCATTATATAATGAAACTTTGATTTCTATACTACTTTGTGACACAATGGTCTGAGAAATAGTGTATGTGATGTGATTAAGCCTGCAGTGCTGCACGTACCTATTTGCGAGTAGCTCACAGTAATCTCAGTCCAGTCTATTTCAGAGTAAGTGCTTATATATAGACGTAATGGTTAATAAAGACATTTATGTTTGGAAAAAATAAATAAGTGAATGTTTTGGAACAATAAAGTCTAAGACTTTACTCATGATTTTTACAATAGAACTAATTTAGAAATATATCAAATATGAAAAGAAAATATAAAAATAGTGTTATTAGAAAAGTATGTTTAATATTGTAGAAGAATATATTTTTATTATTTTAGAAATACTTGGAAATTATTTGCATGATAATGTTTGGATAATAATTTCCTGATGTTTTGTTTATTTATATGTTCAATTTATATAGCTACCCGTCTCACATTAGTTGGGGTGAAATGTAGTCTGGATTCCTAGAGAGAGGGCAAGGAAGCAGAGAAGCTTAGATAGTTTGGTCAGAAAAGGTTTAAACAGGACTTTCCCTAGCAATTCTAAGAGTATATCTATTGTGATGCAATAGTTGCTTTAGTTTGGCAAGATTTCTACTTATAGGTGAAGAACAATAAAGGAAATTGCTCAGAATTAATTCCATATTTCTTTCTTGGTTATTGGGGCCTGTTATATGACTTTTGACAGCTTAAAATTTAAAAAAAAACTGTAGAAAAATGCAGTATGAAAAGATGAAACATAATAATGATGTACACTAAAAATTTTTGTTATTTATACAATTAAAATTGCTTTCATAGTACTGTAACAATACCATGTTCGCTATATGATCTCTGAATGCCTCAATCTCACATTCGATTAATTCTCGTGGAGAAAAAAATGCCAAAGTGAGAAACAAGTATAAATCAAGTATAAGTTATGCAAAATAGGCAATATCATAAATGCAATATGGTAGTTAAAGTCATCATAAGATAAAGCCTTGGAAAGGGCTGATGAGCTCCTGTTTTGCTAAAGTGTACCCCATTACTAGGTATACCCGTGAGAATCTTGTTAATACATATCCCCAACTTTTGATCTCTGTCAATTTCGGTGCCATTTGCTTTACCTAGAACAGTCCTTTTAAATGTGTCAGTTCAAGAAAGTATCTCAGCGCATAACAAAATGCTCTTCATTAAGGAAGATGCTTTTGTGGTGCTCATAATAGTGTTGGTGACCATATAAAGCTTCCACACAAATTTACTCTTTTTTAACAATGTAAAAAGGGCTTTAGGATCAGGCTAATTTTGAGACCTTTTGAGATTGGTTTATGGAGAAATCAGGTCAAGTTCAACATAACCTCTCATGCAAGACAATTTTGCATGGGCTTCCAGGGCTTGTATGGAGAGTTGGGACATTCTTGAAGAAGACAATGGCAAATTCTCGTGATAAAATGTAATCACAAAGAATTAGCTTGACTTGACATTTTTAAAAAGTCTGTTGAATATCAGAGAAATGCAAATCATTAGCTCAGTCAGTTTATAGAAAACCCTTATATTCTGTTCCTGGCTGCAATATCAATAAATCCTTTCTTAGGTATTCCTTCTCAGATGGTAAGCACAAAAGAAGATATTTTTAAAGAATTTTTAAAGGAGATAGTATCCTCAATTTTCAATTAAAGAAATGTATTATAATCCCGCTAGATTCTTCACTTCTAACAAATCATTGTGATCAAACAGTAAAAAAAAAAGGCAAAATACATTAATTTCTGGCATGCCCACTTAATCCTTGATCTCTTTGAAGCAGGGCTGAAATTGTACAACATGATCCTGTAAAATATGCAAACAGAAATAATCAGTAAAAAGGACTTTGAGTGTTTTGATCATACTTCAATCTACATTTGGAGGATAGACATATCTTGCTTTTATGATAAGAATTTACAAATATCTAGGAGCTCATCTAGAGATAATTAGCTGTCTGCAATAAAACATACTTGTTATGGGTGGTCTTGGCCCAGTAGAGATGCATTTTACAGTGTTAATTTCTGGGATAGTCATTTCTCTTGCCTCAAGGAAGGGGCTTACATTTCAGATGAACAGTTCAGATAGGTATGGATTTAAATTTAAGAAAACATTTTCAGGTTTTCTGAAATGCCATGTCCATATATTGCACAATCTGGAACCTGGAAATAATTAGCTGAAATCCAGCATGTATAATCCAAACCACCTGATTTCATATACTTTGAAATTCTAAGTTAAGCACTATGTTATTTTCTTACTAATAGACATACAGTATAAACAGCAAAAAAAGTGTTTCTTTGTTAGTGATGGCTTAGGCAGAGAATTTGTGACTAATTATACATTGTTCTCTCCTTTTGCAATATAAACTTATTAAATTGATTTAAATGGAAGAGAGAACTGCTAGAAAAAACTATTTTTGTCTCTAAATCTTGGTTTATGCACTAGATTCATTAATTTCATAAGCAATTAAAAAGACAGAAAAAAGAGACAGCACTTCTATAAAAACCTTTAGCAGGAAAATGCATGATTTCAAATATAGAAAAAAGTAACATTTTATAAATGCATACATTTTAAAGATAAAAATCTATTTTGTTTAAAATATGTTTGTTTATTGTTATTTGAAATGGTATATGAATATTGGAGGTACACAGTTTTCATATTTCATTCAAATTTTGTGTTTGTGTTATTACATTAGTAGCATTGAGAAGGAATGCAACTAGGGAATAAATTCTGAAACGTTGTAATTCCGGGTTATAATTTATCAAAAAAGGGAAAGATATAATAAAATCTCTGGTTGTGCTGAAATAAACATTTATTTTAAGACTGGATCCATGTACATAAATATTTTGCAAAGGCAGATATGAGTGCTGGCTTCTCATATTTTGTGGCTATGCTAAAGTACCAAACCAAGGATATATATATTTATTTACAATATTTTTCTACTGCCTTTAATCCTAAATGGTTTTTAGAAAGATATACCGGTACACAATCAATTATATCATAAATGCAACAAATACATCCAAATATTATTTGTGTTATAATGTTGGTGTTATAAAGAAGTGATGTAGGAAAATCCATTTTGTATTCCTCATTAGGTCCTCATTAGTGGTTTCATCCACTGAATAAGTCCAACAGTGAGATATTATTTTCAAACAATAATTAACAGGGCAAATAAAATGTTTGGTTTGCTGGAAGGATAAATTCTAATGATCAATGTAGTTTTATGTAAGTATGTCAGCATTTTGTGTTGGGTTAAATCACCATGTAAACATTCAATCCAGAGTGAAAAAAATAGCTCTGATTAATCAAAAAGTTTACTTTTCAATTAACATCTAAGATTTATATGAATAAAACACCTAGTTTACTGTTCAGTGTTCATTTATACAATTGAGTTTATCTCTGCCAGTTTTTTTATATTTTTTTAAAGATCTGAACTGTGCTAACAAGGGAAACAACTCCACACATCTTCCCATATTTTTTTTACAGGCTCTCCTTTAATATATTTCTCCCTGATTTTTCTCCATATTCTTTAAATCTGTCAACCATTCTTCCCAAGCTCCAAGCCTTCCTTTGTGCCTCCTTATGATCAAGACCTTTGGCCCTTCCAAAGTTTTGCCTGACCCCAAACTGCTTTAGGGTGCATCCGGAGTGGGCTACACAAACATAAAATATCTTTGCTCCCTCTTTCAAGCAAGGAAAGCGACTGTGTATGAGTGAGTGTGTGTACTCAGAAAAACAAAGGAAGTCATGCAAAGCCTTCCAGGGCTGTTGGTTCAATCAGCACTGGCTACACACACACACAAAAAAAGCCTGTAGAAGAACCTTAGCAGGGGGAAAAGAGACCTTCTTGTCTTTTCTGCTCCCAAAGAAGAAGACAAAAGAGTCTGACTTTATATTTTCAAGCAACACAAGCACCATAGATGCTTGTTGATTGCCTAAGGCTTCAACGCAGTGAAGGGATTTAAATGTAACCTTAGTGCACTGAAACAGGAAGTGTCTTAATTCATTCAATATTTCATCAGAATTCTCTTGATACTGGATATAACCCTTAAGTAACACTCTCTGACAGTTGTGTAGCTTGTATTTCATTATTTAATCATCTATTTTTATTAATCAGACTCTCTGGATTGGAACTTACAGTCATATCCACACTGCAAATATCAGGAATTTAGGAATTCTTAAATAATTAAGTGACTGGTGCTTGTGTGTGATAGGAGTTGACTTAGGAGTTGAAATTTCATTTTAATGTATGCCGATTAGTGTACATTCAAAGTGACAATAAAGTCAGTTATTATTCTATTCTTACTCTGCTTCTTCTAATTCCTATCAGTCCAAGAAAGGTGATACTTTAAAAGATAAAGATTACTTGATAATACTTATCACTGACAGTTGCAATGATATATACATATCATTCAATTTGAACATTTTCATAAGATTTTTCATAAGAAAAGTCTGTTAGGAAAGTTTTCTTAAACTTCTGGATGATATGCATGTGAAGTCTTTGATAAAGATAGACAATGCACACCTGCATGTGGTTTCCCGATTCCTTTCTGGGATCAAAAAGTCAAGATACTCTGACTGAAAAAGGCAGCAACCTACCAAAATCAGGCAATAAAATATTCTATATTTTAAATGGAAAAACATTTTAAGATATAGGCTGTAATGATAGATTTCATATTTCTATTTAACTTTTTTTAAAAAAATAAATTAAAAAATGAAATTTGTTAGAACAGGGGGCCCCAACCCCCAGTCCATGGACCAGTACCAAACCGTGGCATGCCAGCAACCAGCCACACAAACAAGCAAAGCCCCATCCACAAGATGCAGGTAGCACACAAAACCACACACCCTCCGGTCCGCGGAAAAACGTCTCTCCACAGAACCGGTCCCTGGTGCCCCAAAGGTTGAGGACCTCTGTGTTAGAAAACAGTTTTCATATATTTTGTGCAACAACCACAGCCAATCGGTAGATGGCAGTCTTTATAAGTTTGCATCTATGGTATATACTCTATGTCTTTTTGTTCTTGAGTAAAGGTTCTTGCTTCCTGTTACAGTTAAACAGAAAGCCCCATGTGGATTCTGCACTTTGTTTGTTCTGCAGAGCAGCAGTTCTCAACCTATGGGTCATGACCCCATTTGGGGTCGATCAACCATTTCACGGGGGTTGCCAAGCAAGGCTGTCCGCCCTTTTGTTCCCCTTTTCCGGCGGGTGCCTTACCTCCCTTGAGCTGGGCCAGCTGGTGGTCGGCCTGCTCTGTCTCTGCCACTTGCCAGCTACGCCTCGGCTGGCGCAGGGGGCGGAACCACGCATGCGCAGCGCTCCCGGGCAGGGAAAGTCCTCGACTTACAACCGGTTGGGTAGTCCTCGACTTATGACCGGTTTAGTCCTCGACTTACGACCGGTTTAGACCTCGACTTACGACCAGTTGGGGGTCGCGGCATTAAAAAGGTTGAGAACCACTGCTGTAGAGCTATATTCAGAATTTCTAACAATTTTTTTTTTAAAAAAATCTTTGCTGTAGATAAAAATGGTGGAAAAATGTTTTCTCCCTGACTGCAAAAAAGACTCCATGAACAGCAGCTCATGTGTACAACATCAGTGGAAAAAGTAGCATGGTCCAACATTAGTTGCTATTGCAGGAAAATCAGACAGACCTCGCTATTATATAAGAAATGCCTAAATAAGATATTATTGCCAGATCTGTGGAACCACTGTAATCTCAAATATTTTATTCTTCACATAATGATTAGGGTTATGGTTAGAGTTAAGGTTAATGTAATGACAATTTTTGATCAAGAAATGTTTTGCTCTACCTAGTGCTTTTCTTTGTCCTTTCACAAAGTACTCAGCATTTTTAACAACAATGAAAGGACTGTCCCAACAGCTGGAAAGCTAAATTCTTAAGTTCTTTAATGGCAGTAAACAATTGGTTTCATAAAATTAATTGTGTATTTTCAGCCTGTTAAACAAGAAAATTCTGGATCACCTTAATATTATAAATAGACATGTAAGGAAGTGATGACATTTTTGCTTTTTTCCTGAGAATGCAAGATTCTTATGTTTATCTAATTTTATTGTGACAAATCTAAAATGTTGCCAAAAAGTACATGGCTGCCAATATTCCCTCTCTAATACTGTTGCTCCTGATGGTAATTTCTGTCTTAAAAATATGCATGTTAGAAGACTGTCTGGGTCATTGGCTGACCTTTGGCAGATCTCTGGGCAGCCTTTTGGAATAAGAGTAATATTTTCTGATCCTTGGGAAACTGATGAAATGCGAAAGTAATTACAAAATATTATACTGCTTGTCTGAAAAGTACAAAGCAAAAAATGTGGAAACAGGCTATGTTAAATTGGCTTTAACTGCTTGAAGTTGGAGAAAGTATTGTAAACATTTCAAAGAGAGGATTCCCTGCTGTTAAAATACTAGTTACACAAGAAGTCAAGCAGGACATTTATGATTCTATACCAGCTGGCGAATTGACCATCCTGCACTCCTTTTACTTCTTAAAACAACCACAAAGCAGACATAGATGGAAGAAAATCGGGGACAGGATTCAAAGGAAACTATATATTTTAATTCCTAAGTGTGTAAAAGTTGATTTTTAATTTAGCCTTTATATGAAGGCAACGTCCATTTGGTTATCAATGACAGACACTCACAGATACAGAATTTTTATTATCACATTAGAAAACTACAACATTACATTACTTTTTGACATAATCGCTATTCAAATTGAGGCACTTGTCATAACGTCTTACAAGGTTTGAAATTCCTTCTGCAAAAAAATCTCCTGCCTGGGAATGAAGCCACCCTGTAACAGCATCGTGAAGCGGTGCGACACAAGCCATTGTTTCATGTGCCTGAAGAGGTGGTAGTCACTCAGCGTCAAATCTGGGCTATAAGGGGGGTGATCAAAAACATCCCAATGGAAGTGCTTCAAAAGTTCTTGGGTGCGTCTAGCAATGTGTGGACGAGCATTATCATGAACCAACAGCAGACCAGAAGCTAGCATTCCCCGACGCTTGTTATGGATGGCTCGTCTAAGCTTTCATAACATTTCACAGTAGATTTCTGAACTGATGGTTGAACCACGCTCCATGAACTTCACTAGCAGTACTCCTTTGGCATCCCAGAATACTATTGCCATAACCTTTCTAGCAGACAATGTTTGCAGAACTTTTTAGGGTTTCTTTGGTGAGTGCATATGACACCACGCCATTGATTGCTATTTGCTTTTGGGGTTCACGTAAGACACCCAAGTCTCATTGCTGGTTACAATTCTATTAAATTGTTTTTCTTTGTCGCTATAATGCATGAGAAAGTCCAAAGCAGAACCCATTTGGTGTGTTTTGTGCTTCTCAGAAAGGAGTTTTGGTACTCAATGAGCACAGAACTTGCGGTATCCCAAATTTTTGGTCACTTTTTCTGTCGTACTAAACAGTCCAAGAAATTTGGGTAAAGTGTAAAAAAAGTGCAGATATCATGAACCGATGGACTTCACAGACTTTTTGTCAATTTCCTGCAAGAGTTCATCGCTGACTACAGATGGGCGGCTACTTCTTGCCTCATTGTGCACGTCAGTTTGTCCATCTTTAAATATGTGACACCATTGATGTACAACACCTTCATTCATCACGTTTGATCTGTAAACATTACACAGTTCATGATAAATCGCAGCTAACAAAAGTTTTTTCACACACAGGAATCGTATTACTGCATGCACTTCACATTTGGTGGGATTTTCTATGGCAGGATTCATTTAGTGGATGAGTCAACTGCAACACAACTTTCTCCTTTCACTCCTCACTGCTTACTGAACTACTGCGCATGGTGCCATAGGCATTGGTATCCCCGCCTATTTCTTGCACATGCTCAAATGGAGGTTTATTTCCAAATTGCCCTCATATAAAAGAATTTTGCAGTAATTATCATTTGATGACACTAGCATAAAGTTCACATTGACACCAGGATGGCACTCAGACTCTCAAACTCAGAATATATTGGCCCTGCTTTTTTAATTACTTACAATGAAAGCTGCTAACAGTATAGTTTAAAATCTGAATCACAAAATCAGTCATCCAAAATAAACCATTGATAGAAACTGACACTTAAGCTTATAGATCACAAGTTCAGCTTGCTGGAGATAAGCTCATATAGAGGTAAAATCCATTGACTTCAGTAATGAAGAATCCTGTTTGTTCAACATTGAAAGCCTATTAAGAAAAAAATGAAATCTTTTGCTCTTCATTATTCATTCAAATTGATGAACTAATTCTTTTCCCCTCCTTACTTTGCTGAAAACAAACTTGCCACCAAGCTTCACACTTCTGGTTCATGTGGCGTTTATTCAAAGCATGATCTAAGCATTATAATATACATGCACATAGAGAAAAAAGACATTTAACCACAAACCATTATTAACAAGGATTGGGGCAATTCAGATTGATTAATGAATTGTTCAGTCTTAAAAATAATCCATTTGCAAGTTAATGCAATTGTCAGCCATGTCAGATATTGTGAGAATGCATAGGACAAGCTATACATCACCCAGAAGACAGTTGGAGAGTAAATATAATTTTAAGGTATTTGGGGCTCTGCAGCTTTTGGGATGAGTTAGGTATAGAATAGTCTTGAATTCTCCTAAGCTCAGAAAATTGCTTCTCTTGGAAGCAAACTGGGTGTTGTCAATCCAATGTTTTTACTATGGATATTAACACGATACCAGCAATTTACTGTTCAGCAACATCTGCAAATAGAAGAAAATATTTATAGCTCAGGGTTGAACTGTAGAGTCCTTGGTGCTCTCTGACCTTGGTTATTTTCTTGAAGACATTTCATTATCCCACTAGGTAACATTTTCAGTACTAGAAGGGAATAGGGTTTGCTCTCATACTTTCCCCCCTACAAAAGTTATGTTCTATTTGTGACAAGTTTCAAGTTTTGTTCATTAAATATAAATGAAATTGCTTGAATATTAGGAAATGTTGCGTATAACATAATTTTAAACAGCACCGCATTCAAAAACATTTATATTAAAACTTGTTTTTGTTCTGAGTTTTATATGGTTAGCTCAGTTGTTTGGACTATCTTTATACTATCTTTCATCTACAGATATTTTGGCTTAGCTGACATCTGACTGAGGCTAAGTTAAAAATGTAGCCCAGAACTCTCCTTCAATCCTAAACACACCTTTTATCTGTTATTCTGTGTTTTGCGCAGTGAAACTCAGATCTTGCTTTTTCTCCCAGCTAATATAAAAGATACAATCTCCTTTTCCTCTTTCTTTTTTCTTCTTCTTTAGCTTTTTTTTGGGAGGGGGATTTAAATTACTCCACATCCAGTCTAATTTAAGGAAGACTATGTATTTAAAATGTGCATGAAATGGAAATTACATTTTTATGGTGCTCAGAAATAAAACAGCTTCATCTGATATGTCCTGTTGGAATGTTGCAAGTTGGCTGCATTTCAGTGGATCAAATCCCAAAATGATTCACTTTTATATGTGCAATAGAACAAAATCCAAAAATATTCAGACAGCAATCACTGATTGCCCAAGTGATGCTTATTTATCCAGGATAATCTTGAAATCACTGTTTGACAGTTCCATCCCACATTTTTCTTGGAAGTCAGGACAAAGGCACATGGCAGAAGCAGGTAAGTGGCAAATCATTATCTCCCTTCCTATAACAATTCTTTAAAAAGTTGCAGGAGCAAGTCCTTTTCCTCAGACCAAAACTTGGTGAACTAGACTTTCCCAATCCTCCACTTGTGGAGACTGCAGAGTATATGTGCTAGATGGAGAACATGAAAAGAGAGCTTTGATAATTCCTGACTTGCAGAGAATCGAGGTATTATAGTAGTTTGTGTCTTCTATCCTCCTTCAATACTAATAGTATATATTCAGGTTCTTTTTTATTAGCTTCATCATAGGCTTTTAGAGGTAGCCTCTGTTGTTGTCCTGACCATCATCCTAGAGTACTAGACAAATCTCTAGTTGGGCAAAAAAGTAGACCTTGTTGGGGATAGAGAAAAAAACATATTAAGGCTGTAATTGAAGTAATACTGTTGCTTTGTCCCACTATCCAGTTTAAACCAAGAGCAGCAGACATGGCATTGCTGCCTAATATGGTGATGGTTAATTAAAACTAATTGTTTTAAAAATCAAAACAAACAAAATCAAACAAAAATTGCAAACCACAAAATAACATCAAATTGCATGCATGGGACCAGGTTATCTAAAGAAACAGTTCTCTTTGAATATATCTGCCTACTCAATCAGGTCTAACAAAGGAGACATGTTACATGTCCTATCTGCCAGAGAATTAAATTTGGCAGGTTCCAGAAATGTGGCCTTTTCTTCCATGGTGACCATCATGTGGAATCTTCCTCCTTCATCCTTCCGAAGTAAGATTAGCTCCATTCCTCTCAACATTCCACAAGTCCCTCAAGACTGGGTTATGTTATCATGCCTGGGTGTCCCAAGGTACTGGTGAGATTTTGTGATGGCTCCCTTACTGTAGTCAATTTCATCTTCTCCTGTTTTCTATGTTTTAATAGTTATTTTTTTAATTGTGACTGTTTTTTATTTATATATTGTTTTATAGTTCAGTGTGGATACTACCCAGAATCACTTTCGTGTGAGATGGGCAGCTATACGAATATGATAAATAAATGACTGACTTGAAGCAGAAAAAATATTATTCAAGTAGAAGAAAACAGTCTGTTTTGTACTGAGCTTGAAGCATAAATAATGTGCATATATGTTTTGCACTGAGCTCAGAACATCCAAAACTATTCTAAGCTTGATGCTCGGAATGTTTTGTCCAGTCTTATGGTTGCTTTGTTGAGGTGTCTGTTAAGTAACACTTTTTTATTTAAACTGGATTTAAGAAATTGTCTTTTCTGTGCCTTACTATTAGATTAGAACATTTGTAACCTACTCTATTAGGGCATTGTTCATAGAGTGCTTGAAAGAGATTCCTGAGAGAAAGGGTTGAGAATTAGGAGACTCTAGGTTTTTTAGAAACTATTTTCTGAGATCAGTAAAAAAGATATAGAGAAAACAATTGATCTTCATATTGAAAAATAATTTTTCAAAGCACTTTCCCTAAATTGGCTTTCTGCTACAATAGGTATACAACTCTGGAAGTTAACTACTATGTCCAGTCTTTGGAACATGACATTACAATAATGAAACATACCTATCATAAATATATAATGGATTTTTAATGTTAAATTTTGAGAAAGGCTGTGTGTCATATTTCAACTAATGCTAGAATATTTTTTTTAAATTCATAGTGGTAACTAGGCATTACTGACTGTTAATATCAGACCTGTTTTGTATCTTCCATTCAGCAGAGATTACAGGATAGCTTGTTTTCAGATGCAGTTTGCAATCTGGAGAGCCATGAGGCGTCTTTAAAATCTCTTTTAGCTAGTAGAGTTGAAGTTGGCCAGCTGAATTCATGGGAGATACAGATAACTGTAAACCAGATTTCTTCAGTCTGTTGGCTTACGGTTACTATTATTCCAGACATGTAAGCACACTCGTTAGGTATAATTAGAATTGCCTTTCGGGAGAGATAGAGGGCATTAGATGGGATAAAACTTTATTACAAATGATCTCTGGAAATTCTGAATTTGTGCAATAAGTATTCTCTTATGGCGATAACAGTGGCAACATATTTTCCTGCTTTATCATATCTTTAGATAGCCATCCAAAAGCCCTATTGAATATGACTCATTTTTTGTTGGGCCTGCTGTTACAAATATTCCAGTATCTGGAAATAAAGTCATTTGAATTTGCTTGGATTTGGATTCCAATTGGGCAAATCATAGAGAGAGGCATGGTTTCATATGATTGACTGGAAATTACTTTCTACGTGCTGTACAATTTAATAAATATTACTTATAAATAATATAAAGTTTCTTACTATTCAGGAATTGTCTGCAGTAATTTATGCATGTCCTATACAATCAAATCCTATCAAACAAAGAAATAGCATCCCTTCAAATATTTGTATGGCCTCTACATTGCCCTTCATTAAACTGTCTTTTTTTTTTTTAGCCCTAGAGCTAGGGTAAATATGTGCTTCTTATGTCTGGCAGGTTGTATGCATTTCTGATGTTGTTGTTCTTAGTCTTATGAAGCTGTATTGATTTTAGTATTGTATGAAACCCAGGGTCAATATGCAGTGGAGCAGCCAAAAAAGCTAATTCAATCCTTGGCTGTATAAACAGAGGAATCAAAATCATAAACAGAATCAAAATCACATGAAGTATTAGTACTGCTTTATAAATCCTTAGTAAGACCACACTTGGAATACTGCATCCAGTTTTGGTCACCACATTATAAAAAAAATGTTGAGACTTTGGAAAAAGTGCAAAGAAGAGCAACTCAGATGATTAAAGAGACAAAAACATATGAAGAACAGTTGCAGGAATTGGGTTTGGCTGGTCTAGAAAAAAGAAGGACAAGGGGTGACGTGATAGCAGTGTTCCAGTATTTGAGAGGTTGCCACAAAGAGGAGGGGGTCAACTTATTTACCAAAGCACCTGTAAGCAGGACAAGAAACAATGGATAGAAACTAATCCAGGAGAGAAGCAACCTGGAACTAAGGAGAAAATTCCGAAGAGTGAGGACAGTTAACCAGTGGAACAACTTGCCTTCAGAAGTTGTGGCTGCTTCATCACTGGAGGTTTTTAAGAAAAGACTGGACAGCCACCTATCTGAAAGGGTATAGGATAGTGATAGTGAACCTTTTAGAGGCCGAGTGCCCAAAAACTGGCCCTGCCCCCACTCCATCCCCTGCCCTGCCCCTGCCTTGCCCCCACCCCCACCCCATCCCCCACCCCACCTGCCCACAGGGCCACTCACCGCCTCCAGAGCCCACCGCAGATTGCCCAGGCAGTCCAGCAGCGCCATGGTAGCCACGCTCTCTGCCCGCGCCCCGCAGCATCAATTGTGCAGGATGGGGCATGAGGACAGAGTCTTGTCTACGCTGCCTGGCTGCCATGTCCTTGGCTGCGCTGCTCCATGTGGGCCACGCTCGAGGGCGACTCTCCTCCAGGCGGGCTGCTGGTGAGGAGGGGGTCATGGGGGAGGCGAGGCTGGGGCAATGGCACATGTGCCCACAGAGAGGGCTCTGAGTGCCGCCTCTGGCACGCGTGCCATAGGTTCGCCACCACTGGTATAGGATCTCCTGCTTGAGCAGGGGGTTGGATTAGAAGACCTCCAAGGTCCCTTCCAGCTCTATTCTGATATATATATACATATATTCATAATTTGTAGATCATTTGAGTGAACCTTATAAAAAATAAAAGAAACAATGGACAAGAAATGTAGGCAAGAATGCTATATATAGTGCATCAAACCTTAGGAAGAAAGGCAGGACATAAAGCTAATAAATAAACTAATAGTTCATAACTAGTTGGAAGAAAAAAGTTGTATATTTTCTTTTTAAAGTCACATGACCTTTGATAAATAAATGAGTTTGGAGAATATGTTGCTTGAGCTGTAGCTTCCTTATAGTAGTAGAGCACAATTAGCACTACATATTAATTAGACATTGGGTACACAATTAAGATTTCATTGATAGACAGTTACTGGTCACTCACCCAAATGTTTTTCCTTTAAGAAGGAAATTATAATTATTTTGCATAATAAGGAATTACAATTGTCTCGAAATGGAGTCTACTCTACCTAATACCATCTTTACACTAATCAAAAGCTAAAAAAACAAATAGCAATAAGGGGCCATTAAAATAAATGTATCCTATAGTAAAAATGTATGTCATACTGAGAATTAGTTTAAATTGGAAGATCATTTGAAACAGAATTTAATATGCAAGTTGCAGAAACAACTCAATTCAGTTAAGGGACTTGATGTAGCCCAGACTGCTGGAGAATTCACCAAGTACAGTTTAGTTCCAGGATCTGGAAAGACACACAGAATTCCTGTGTACAATGGGAAAAGCACAAACAATAGCATTCTTTTAACTTTTCACCAACTTAAAATGGAATTTACAGGAAAGGTAACATTTTAGGAAGGCATAAAGCATGTCAAATTTTATTTTAAAAAATCAGTTTTGTTTTTGGAGAAAAGGTAGTAAAAGAGATAACTGTACTAAGGATCAGCATCATTCCTTTCTGAATGTACAAATGAAAAAAATCAATTCAATATTATTTTCTATTAAATAAAAACAGTTGCAAATTCAGGGCAACTTGTTAATGTAATGTTGTAAAGGTCCATAAAATAACTATTCGGGCAAAAAAAGATGATAATGAGAAAGCTATAAATCAGTGTTAGCTTCCTCTAAAACTTGTGATGATATTGTGATAGGATTTGTGCAGCAGTATCCAGGTAATAATATTTAATATTACATGGAAATGCATTCCATCAGCCCTAACAATGAACACACAAACAAGTTCTTAAATCCATCCCTATCCTCACAAGCAGATAGTTGTGATTTTCTAAAATTTTAATCACATGACCCTGGGGATGTTGCAACGGTCATAAGTGTGAAAACAGTCACAAGTCATTTTTTTCAGTGCCGTTGTAATTTCAAACAGTCACTAAATGAACTCTTGTAAGTCGAGGACTATCTGTATTGCTTTGGGGATTCTCTAGATAATATGCACAGAGATTGAAGATTTATACTCTCCACGATAAAGAAATATAACAAATCAATCCCCTGCAACAACTAATTGTAGTTGTGATAACAAAGTCATTCCAAAATTTACTTAGGTAAAATGATATTGTTATTTTTACTGCCTGTTTTTATCAATCACAGTTTAACATTTTTATTGCTATAAGTGTAGTAATTCATTTGCCTATTTTTACACTTTAGGTTTATTTGTTTAAGGTACAATTTTTATTTGTAGATATTCAACTGTTGTGGATCACTCTATATTTATTTTTGATTTTTTTGAAAATCAAATAAATGAATTAGCAATATGTCTGACTCCTATTGAAATATGTGTTACACTTTGGCTAAGACCGTGCAAAATAGAGTTGTGATTCATTCTATTATAGTTCTTGTTATTAAAATGCTATTAGATTTAAGTTATGCATTTATAGCTTAGTTTAATGCTATGATCAAACAAACAATCAATCAATCAATTAAAAACCTATGTTTGGTGACACCTTTGATAACATTGCATTGTTATCTTCTATGTGGCTTAAAATAAACATTTGTCTGGATTTGTAGCAGACTATTTGAGGGAGGCTGTGAATACTGTGCCTTCTAAAAATAAAAGCTCTCTCTCTCAGGACTGTCAGAAAAAAAGCAACAGACACCTCATGCTTCACACTTCACACTTCCCTGCACTAGATAGTTTCACACCAGACATTAAATGGTTTATTTATCAGTGTTACAAAATAGAATACAATGTTATTAAACTCTGCATCTTATTATGTTTCAGAAGTTTCAGAATCCTAATTGCACGTAATGGGAGAAAAAAAAAAGTGAAGTAAATATAAACTGCACAAGTGAATATTACATTATATGTCTTTAAGAATATCACTTAATATGCAGCACATTTGATAAGGTTTTATCATAGCTCAAGAAATCCAGAACATGTAATCTGAGGGCCTTTCAAAAAAAGCTTTCAGTCTTCTTCCATATCCTTCTACAAGTTGTCACCAAGCTATAATTTTTAATAGAACATAAAGAGATTATTATTAAGTGTTTGGGGAGTAATGATGTTATCTGTATTTAATTCTTGTTCGTTGTTTGTTTCATTTCAAGTATTTATGAAGCTGCCAACTCAAATGCTCTATCTCTAGATTAAATGTAGTAAATTTAAAAGTAAATTAAATGAAAACAATGTGATTTTGCCTTAGCATTGCCTACTTCTTTTTCCTGGTTTCTTAGCCCAGCCCTGAGTTTAAAACACATTAGGCAATCCTGCACTGGCCACACCATGTTTTTGTTGACACAAAAATTGTCATAGTGTATTTCACAATGTCTATTTCACATTGATTGATTAATAGATCTAATTTGTATAGCTGCCGATCTATCCAAGAAACTGGATGGCAAATAATATATATATGATTAATACCAGAAAGCTGAAAAACATGTTAGAACTGCTTATACTTTGTTGAAAACTTGTCCATGAAGGGACTCTAAGTCTAAATCTTTTAATCTGTTGTGAACCCAATAACTGCCAAAGAAATGAATCAACATATGGAAATAATTGCTTTCCTAAAGAAACAGGGCCTTTAAGAGCATATCATCAGTTCTTACAATACAAATCTTTTAGAATATCCTATATGTAGGATTGGGTTGGATTTCAGTGCTATTCTCAATTGCTTTAACTGTTTAGAACAGGCATGTCAAACTCGTGACATCATGTGACATTGTGCGATGTATCACGACTTTTCCCTCATTGCCAGCAATGGGGTGGGCGTGGTTTCGGTGTGACGCATCCGGCCCACAGGCCAGCAGTTTTACATGCCTGGTTTAGAATATGAAATCACCTATATATATATATATATATATATATATATATATATATATATATATATATTGTGTCCAAATAACCACGATCACCAAGAGTTTAGCTAAAATGTTTATTAACAATTAAAAAGTTTAAAAAACAGTTTAAAAGCAATAAAACATTTAAAATTATCGGCAACCGAGCTTTCGTCGGACTCTCCCGACATCATCAGGGTTGCTGAGGCGGTGTATGGGAGGGTTTATATACCGTTCTCACATGCCTGCATCCGGCTACGCGAACGCGTAACCGGTCCTCGGTACACGCGCTCCTGCGCGGTGCCTGTTTTGTCTTTACCCACGTGTAAGCGTCTTGCCTTCTTTCCCTGTTTATTGTTGCGGGGTCTCTGGATGTCTTCATCAGGGATCATCCAGGATTCTTTCTTACACCCTTCACCCTGAGTGGTTCTTTCGTCCTTCCCCTCTAATCGATCCATTCTTTCCCCCTCATTCGTTTCACCCTTTCCTCTATCACTTTCACAATCCCTCCCGTGTGTATTGGCTTCAATTCCTTTCTCCTTCATGTTACTATCCCTCCTTCCATTCGACTCGTGGGGGGTCCGGGGGTCCCCAGCGGGTCCTCGATCGATCCCTCTTTCACCAGGTCTTCCCATCGAGTCCAGATTAATCTCTTCCCCTCTCCCTCCAATGCTGGTAATGCATGTATTTCTTTCCTCTTCCCTTTGAAGCCCGTTCCACACCCCCTCCCCATTCTCACCGTCTGCATTCACTCCGTCTCTATTTATTCTCAACTTCCCTTTATCCAACCCACCCTTCTGTTGTGGCCACTCCCCTCTTATCATCCCCAATGCTACCATTCCATTACCATCATCCTCTCTTCTGAGAGTCCTTTCGTATTCCGTTCCTTCCACCCTCTTATTCATATCTCTACAGTGTCCTTCACCCATCCATCGGCTCCCTTTCTTTCTTCGCTCTATCACCCCTCGACTCCCTTCGTTCTCGGGGGCGCCTACATCCTCCGATCTTCTGTTATACCATTCCCCTATGCTTCCCGCATGCTCCGATCTATTTTCCACCGTTCCTTTCCCATCTTCGCTCTTACTATCTAGTGATCTTTTATCCCCTTTCATATAGGGGCTCCTCCTCCTATGCCGTTTGACGGGCTCTCGGGCGGGTTTTCCCTTGCTGGGTCTCCCCATTGAGTATGCGGGAAGCATAGGGAAGCATAGGGGAATGGTATATTCCATTGAGTATACCAATATAAATCAAACTCTAAGAAAAAGAGTGAATGAATAAATTGGAGGCTTTCTTTTTTGCTTTGCTTGTCTCCCTTCTTGTCTCTCCAAAAATCAGTTTATGAAGCTTCATAGATAGTCTGTTGTGGTTTGTTGAAGACATGATAGGAAGACAGCCATATTATTCTATTGTCACAAAGAACCAGCAATCTAATAGTACCTTTTCTAATTACTAAAAAAAACCCACCCCAAAACAACCACAAGCAGCTCACAAAAACACGTGACTTTTAAATCATATTTGTTAGTCAGACTCTTGAGTTCTTTGCTGAGAGTATTACAGAAAATTGCCCTTGATATTTTAACAACTCATGTGACTTTGAATATTTGAATATTATTACCATCAAAATTACCATCAACACATCTCTTGTACTGTAGTAATAAGAGATGTATATACTAAACAAAAATGATTTCATTCTACATAAGAACTAAAACAAAATAATTTAAGTCTATAATTTAATTGCTAACTATACTTTCTAATAATGAATGTCTAATAAATCTGAAAATCATGTTATTTCCTTGGTAGCCTGCCTCCTTTCTGAAAAAATATTCTGCATCCATCTTTCTGCCTCTCTCTACTTTAAAAAAAATAGGAAGAGTAAAAGGCTGTAAGTAAATATAAACCAGTTTTCCTCATGGTTGTTTATCACTGTTCATTGGAAACTCAGGTTATTATGAAATGAGAAATACCAGAAATAAATGACAGTAGGCTATTGCTACTGAACAGTGTCAGATATTTGGGGAATAACTGGGGGAAGTGAAAAACCTTGGATACCTGTCTAATGAGACATGTGGCAGGAAGCCTGGCCAAAGTTATAGCTAAAGTTCTTGTGAATTTCCAAAACGCATTGGGAAAAAAAAATGTGCTCCAGCTCAACCAGAGCACAGAGTTCTATCAAAAAGTTGAAAGGCTGCAGAAGAAGAGCCTTCACCCTGTTTCAAGGTGGAGAGTCCTAGCTGACTTCATCTTGCATGCATGGCACATAGTTGCAGTCTAACTTTATGACTTTTAATGACTCCAGAAGATCTCATCACATGTGAAGGAATATGCTGGAGTTTGCCTTCACTCAGCCTGACAAGGTGATTGGTGCTATATATTGCCCTCTCCTTTTCCACTCTTACATGAAAACACTTGTCAGTTCTATCAAATTTGGTAAGACAAGCACCCATGACACCTAGGAGAAAATGTAACTCGGCTGACATCCAATCCATACGCACATAACACTTGCAGCAATAAGTCTAAATTCAGGGGATATATGCAAATTCCCTTTATTTTGCCATTCCAATTCCAGAATGTTTACCTGCAATGGGATGCTAGAATTGATTGAACGCAAAGCAACACAGATCTTCCCTTAATCAGGCTTTAATTTTTTATGAAATGAATATTTTTAATTCTATTGCTTTTTAATTAAAATATTTTTAATAAGGTAATATACAGTAATTACCTATTTGATTTTAAAGAAATCTGGTTATTATTGTTTATCAAAGTTTAGTGCTAAGCAAATATATTCCTCATTTTTATTTCCTTTACATTCTTATTAGCCACCAAAGGGGTTAGAACTTAACTGGGCAATTATTCTCTTTCTCTCAGCCCAGCTCACAGGGTCGTTGTTGTGGGGAAAATAGAAGGCAGGAATATTAGGTATGTTCACCACTTTGAGTTATATATGTAAAAAAGTGGGATGAATTACTAATAACTCAGTGAGTTTGCAAAGCAAAAATATCTTTGGTACATGTAATAATTAGGGCTTTGTTCCTTTCCATTGGTGAATCTAGAGTCAAATCTAATGTGAAGCTCAATATATAACCTTGAGCAATAGTTTCAAACACCATCTGCTCACAAATTAGGTTTTCAGGAAGAAAAGATTTCCCAATATTGCTGTTTATATACAGGGAATACTTTGCAAATGGCTCATAAAGGATACACAAACTCAAGTAAAAACATTTGCCTGCTCCTCAATTCTCAGTATAATTAGTAAATGTTTTAAAATCTTTGTATAGATATAATACATCTTAAGAAGCTATCTCATTCACTTATCACATACAATACAGTCCAATGCTATACACCAGTGATGGCGAATCTTTTAGAGCCCGAGTGCCCAAACTGCAACTCAAAACCCACTTATTTATCGCCGGGTGCCAGGTGGGCATGGCCCACTGGGTGGGCATGGCTGTGGGCATGACAGACTGAATGGGTGTGGCCAAGGTGGGGGTGGTCACATCGATGTTGCTCATAGGGAGGGACACCTGTGGGGGCCAAACAGGGTTGGAGGAGATCCAGGGGGTCTCTGGCAGGTGGGATGGTGGGCAGGAGGCTCGTCCTGCGGGGTGAGGCTGGGCAAGGTGAGGTAGGGATGCCATTGTCACAGAGCAAGGCGAGGCATGGGCTGGGGCGGCTGTTGCCTGACACCATTGGCCCCCACACAGAGAAGCCAGCGAGTGCATGGGGACTAACAGTGTCCGTCAGCAGCCACAGCCTGCCGGCCCCTCGACCAGTGCACTCTGTGACTCTGCAGCCCACCGCCAGCAGTTCAGAGAAGCTGCCTCTGAGCTGGATGGCCGGCCGACAGCTGAGGAGGCGATGCAGTGGGTCGTGCCCGGGAAAAGGAGAGCATGCAAGGCCAGGAGGGATGGGATGGGGGGGGGAGGGAAACCAGCCATGCTGGGATGCATCTAGCCACGTGGGAGCTCGGTGAGTTAGCAGGCAGCTGGTTGAAGAGGGACGGTTGCCATCTCCAGGGCATGGTGCGTATGCCCACAGAGAGGGCTCTGAGTGTCGCCTCTGGCACGCGTGTCATAGGTTTGCCACCACTGCTATACACATAACACTTCATTGATTTCCCAGTTACATAGAGACACCATGAATTCAGTTCAGGATATCAAACAAGCCTAAAACAGTTGTAAAATGAGGGTTTTTTGCTCCATGAAAGCATCTCTTTCTGAGAAATGGTTCTGGTTGGCTGACAACTCTGCAAAATTTTGAGGACAAATGAATAGACAATGCCCCTTTGTTTATTATTGAAAGGAAAAATAATTGACTGGTCATTTTGAAAATTAGAATTCCAACACATTTGGAAGGTATCAGTTAGGCAAAGGATAATAAAAGTCATATTTTATCTGTTTTGTTGTTGGTTTCCTGATAGTCATGGAAATGATCTGCCTAGTAAAAAAGTGAAAGAGAGGCAGTAAGAATTGCTATCAGTCAAACTTTCCCATATACTTTCTACAAAGCAAAAATGGACTTTTTGAGGTCTCATGGATCTGTGCAGCCCCCAAAGCATTGAAGGAAAAGCTCTGAAAGCGAGTACATGTGAATACATAAAAGATTTTACATAAATTTAACATCCACCTGCTTGTCCAAATAATATTTAAGATTGTTTTATGCAGTAAGCATGGATTGGGTTAAACCACTGAGTTATTTAAATCATTGGCTTAGTGAATTATCCAAACATTAGGATTTTTTGTGACTAAATATTTATGACATCTAGTAAAGTCTTAAGATACATTATAAAAGGCTAAGTGTTCCATTTTTTCTTTCTTTTTTAACAACAATATCCAGTAAAAAAATTTTTTTCATGACTTACTTTTCTGTTAATGGTTTTTACATAGACAAAACTAGTTTATTTGAGAAATGTAGGGAAGAGAAAATAGTGCACCAGCAGAAATATTATTTTATAGTTTCACCTTTAGCGGCATACAGTTTATTTTATTTTAGAGCACAATCAAGAAAACACAGTTAGAAATCACATAGTATATATTTACACTTGGATATTTCTCTTCATTTTCTTCCTTAAAAATGAAAATTATAATTCCAATGATAACGAGTCCCCCCCCCGGGGGAAACTTTGTAAAATATCATACCTTAATTTAGAAGTAGCACACATATCATCAAATCTAGGTGTCCTTTTTATAGCGTCATAGTGGGATGGGATACTTTGCTTCAAAATTTACCAGTTGTTAAGTTTATGTTTGTATATTATTTCTATTGCTAATGCTCAAAGGTAAATGCAAATAGTTCACTACAACTATACAAACAAATCAACCAGTGACTGCTACTCCAAGATATAATGATATCTTGCTACAGGTTTACTGTCTTTACAATCCTGTCCTTCATTACTCTGTAGCTTTTCTCTACTTCCTGCTTGCTGTATCTAAAAGTGAAACTAACCTTACAAGTCTACTTTCATTCTTCATGAAGGTAGGAACATAATTGGAGATTCTTATTCATTATCTGTGTTGGCAACAGATCATCTCTTTGGAATCATTCATGAATTAATCACTTTAATCCTTGGCTTGGACACATTTTTCATTTTCCCATAATTTTTATATAAAAAAGAAAGAAGAAACAAATCAGCAACTTTTTCAGAAAAGTTACATTTTTATGTTCACCGGTCGAGAATGAGTTGATTCCATATATTTTTTCTGCCTCTGAAAGAGTAGAAAAAATATAAACTTCCTGACTTGTATGTACAATTAATATATTTTATTGTTTTAGTGAATATGAGTCAAAATACTGTGAAACTGTCACAGAAATAAAAAAGGACGAAAGGACCAGACACACTGGACACTGGATATATCATATACAAAAATGTTATTCTGAATTGAAGTAAATATCGGATGTTTAACTCAAGAGCACTGAAGGGTCTATAGATAAGAAAGATAAGCTTGATTTGCCTTAATATTTTGCTCTAAGCCATGGCTTTAGAGAGAAGAGGCTTTCTGGCTGACATATTGTTTCAATAAAAAAAATATGGAAGGGATTTGGTTGTTTTTTTTTAAAAGAAGACTATTTCCACAAATACACACAGGCAGACATACAGACAAACAGAGAGAGAGAGAGAGAGAAATAGGTGGAGGGACCTTTTTTATTTTTAGTTCCTTTCCACTTTTTGTGGAATATTTAATCTTTTTTGACGTTTTAGATATAAAACTTCCTTGATTTTTGTACAGGCAGGGAAGAAATGTTTCTATTTTAATGCAGAATAAACCTTTAGAATAGGCCCCCAATCTTTTGGGCACCAGGGACTGGTTACATGGAGAGAGGTTTTTCTGTGTACCGGAGGGGCGTGGTTTAATGTGCTGCCTGCATCCCGCAGATGGGGCTTTCCTTGTTTATGCGGTTGCTGGCATGCTGCGGCCCGGTACTGGTCCATGGACTGGGGGTTAGGGACACCTGGAATAGAGGTCATCAACCTTTCTCGGTTGGCGGACAGGAGGGAAAGGGAGGGGGAAGCATTTTACATGTGCGCGTGTGCCATGAGAACGCATGTGATGTGAACATTTTCATGCCCTGAGTGGCAGCCCATTTTCATGCCCCGAGGCATGGTGGCATCCTGTTTTTGTGCCCGAGGTGCAATGGCAGCCCATTTTTGCGTCCCGAGGTGGCAGCCCATTTTTGCACGGTGCAGCATCGTCCCATTTTCGCACTCCAAAGCGTGATAGCATCGCATTTTCATGCCCCGTGGCATGGCGGCATCCCATTTTAGTGTCCTGTGGCACAGCGGTTTCCCGTTTTCATGCCCTGAGGCGGGCGGTGTCCCGTTTCCTACTTAAAACAGCAAAAGCTCAAGCAGTCACATATCTTAAGCTGTAACTTTGGGCAGCAAATTGGTAATCTATAATAACATATAGTTTACTGCTATACTCAGGCCAAAATAATTGCTTTAACTTCCTAATGAACTTAAATGCTTCCTTTTTCTCTCTTTTTGCAATAAACAGAACAGTACTAGAATCAGGTATTTTCAGGTGGTTGTCACTGATTCAGTATCAAAGTGGAATCCACTACTAACAGTTTCTGGACTCTTTTGCATGTTTTATGCGGATTTTTAGTAACACAGAGTGATTATCTGCCCTTTTATACTTTTTACAGTCTCCTGAGAATCCCCTGTACACGTCATTTACTACTACCTAAGTGCAGGCACAGATAACACTGTTTTCTACCCCCTCCCACTGCTAGAATTGCACTGGTACCTTGTTGTTCATTTCAAAAGTGCTGCTTTCTGACCTGAGATTCTTCAACCCTTAGAGCAAATTGTCTCCAGCATTTCTTTCTGTCCTAGTAGTAGCCCACCTCTGACTGGCTGCAGTAGCTAGTCAGTGTCCTGGTCAGCTCTTTTGCCTTGAGTTTTTTTTGGAAGATATGTTTTCTCCTGATTGGCAATAGCACTTCTTCTCTCTCTCCTACTCTCTCTGTTAGTATAATATTGCAGTTGATCCAACAATGATCACTCTTGTTAGATCACCTAGTTTGGAAACTACTTCACGTATATTGTTCTTTGTAGAAGCTGACAATAAGGAGACATTTTCTACATATGTAGCATGCCATAGCTGCGGTGGTTGTTGACTCCCAACAGCCATGAATCTTGCCTCTTCTGAGTTGCTGTTCATTTTCTATGTGTGTTTCTTGGATGATGGGCATATCTATGTTCTATCCAATAAAAGTTTGGAAGTATATTGGCTTTTGGATCTGCTGAGTCCCTCAACACTGATTTGGCAAATTTGAATAATATTCCTGATCTCTGTTGTCATTTGGGCCTGAAAAGGTCCATTTTTTGTTTTCATTTTCGTTACTGAGTATTTTGAGAGCCAGGAAAGTCTACAGAGTAGTCTGGCTGCCAGCAGTTGCTAGTTCATTTTGTTCACACTGTGGCACTACACAGGATGCACCAGAAGGAGGCAAACAAGATTCACACTTCCTTTTGAGACAGATCAAACTAGACAAATAAAACTTAATTGTTAAAATAAAAATATAGATTTTACTAGGATTTTATTGTTTCTGAAACATATCCATTCATTGTATTTCCCAAGAAGCACTTCATGTTCACACTCACTTCAGATCTTTATTTGTGAATAGCCAGGTCACAGTAACATGGAAAGATAGAGTTTTCTCATTCACAGTGAACTGGGGTTACAAATCATATCTAATTTTATGTCCCTGTTTTTCCTCTTCCTTTTCAGCATGTCATAATCTAGTGATTAGAAGTTGATGAAATTCAACAACCATCAGACTGAAGGATCTCAAAGATAGCTCATTCTTTGGGGAAAACTGAATTTTGGTTTAGTGTCTGGGTAAATGCAGTTGATAAATGAAGTATGTGTAGTGCATGATTGGTTCTCCGTTCCTGTCACAGGAACACTACAGTTCCTGTTGCTAGTATGTCTGGCTACATTAAACAGATTTTACCAGCAGGCAGCCCACCAGAAGAAGCAAATCTGCCTTTGACACATTGTGTGTTCTGTCATCGCAAAAAGTTGGGACTACTAACTGACATTACTGAAACTAACAATGTACCAAATACAAATCTAAGCAACAGAATTGCACTTTACCTAACATTTTAATAACTCAACAAAAATATTCATAAACACATTTCATCCTACAGTTTTATTCATGAGTTTTATTTATCTTGTTCATTAACTTATTAAGAAAAAATTAAATTGATAATGAATTAATATATTTGTTGAGTAGATAAATTATGGTAGAAAGCACACAGTGCATACACTTAGCTTTAGAATTTATTAAACAACCTAATAAATTGATAAATCAAAACAAAGAAAAAAAATCACGGTTGTGTGTTAACTATTGAACAATATTCCTAATTTGATATTCTACTAAAATAATGCTTAAGATTATTTAATACTGATTTGAATCCTACATGGAAAAGAAGATGTCCTAGCTTGTTTTTTTTTTAAGGAGGAACAAGAGACATGATTGCTGATAAACACTGGATAAAAAGAAGTCAGTGTGTTTTTATTATAGAAAAGGCTTTTAATTATGCTGACCATTCAAATAGTGGAATGGCCTCAGAAAAATAGCCAGAGAATCTTATTGCCATCATAAAAATCTATACCCAATAGAAAGCCATAGTCCACTTCAATAAACTTTGCCATAGTGATGATATTACCTTGATAGCTGAACATGTAAATTATTTATAAGCTCCATTAATGAAAGTCAAGGAGCACTGTAAAAGATTAAGTTAAATAAAAATAACGAATGACAACAGATATAGCAATGAGTGTCAGAACTGACAAGAAGATATTGAAGTGGTGGATAGCTTTTACAAAGATTAGAAACATGCAGATAATGCATTTACTATGACTCTCTATGGAAATGACAGTTGAAGAAGAAGGATAGAAAGAGTGTCAATGCTTCTGAATTCTGGCATTGGAGAAGACTCCTGATAATATTATGAGCAACTAAGAAAACAAATAAAAAATAAATTCATAATTCTCAACTGAGGCACAAATGAGCAGATTCAAATTATCATATTTGGATACATTATGAAAAGATCCATATCTTTTGATAATTCCATAATTCTGGGAAGGGTGGAAGGAAAGAGAAGAATAGAATAGTCAGCATAAAGGTGGATGGATTTGATACAGAGACAATGGATGCATTATTGGATGACCCAAAGAGTCATGCTTGGGTCAGCTAGTCCTGGAGAAAATCTATCTACAGTATGTGGTCACTAAGAGTCAATACTGATTTGATGGCAGATAATCAGTCAAAGAAGCTGCTACACTTGAACTTAGCTGTCTTAGTCACTTGACACCACATTGCTAGTTATTTATTGAAAACTTTATTTATTTATTTGAAGACATATTAAACAGTGAATATCAGTGTGAGGGAGCGGTGCCCTGTTATAATTATGGCGTTTAAAATCAATTGCTTCATCATCTTTTTCTGCCCTGCATAACATTTTAGCTGAATGGTTGCTGACATAACTGACATCTCTGCCCTGAGAATTTCTGCTTCTATCTGTCACATTTTTGGGAAGAATGCTTTTCTTTTAACTAAAAAAAAAACAAAATTCAAAATAAATTGAAACAAACACTGTTTCTTCTTTCTTCAACATTGACACTTTGCAGCTGGAGAGTTCTAGGGCAGTGATGGTGAATCTTTTAGAGACTAAGTACCCAAACTGCAACCCAAAACCCACTTATGCATCGCCGGGTGCCGGGTGGGTGGGTGTGGCCCATTGGGTGAGTGTGGCCCATTGGGTGGGCGTGGCTGCGGTGGTAACAACAGACTGGGTGGGATTAAAAAGTTCAATCAATCAATTCCAACTTTGCAAGATCTTTTTTTTTTTCTGTGAGAAGTTGAAATTGACTGTGATTGAACCTTTTTTTTTTTGTACATGGTGGCGAAGGCCTAAAGCGAAAAGGTTTTATAAAACCCAGCTGAAGGCCTAGGACTGGGGCGACAGCGCGCGTGCCCACAGAGAGGGCTCTGAGTGCCGCCTCTGGCACCCGTGCCATAGGTTCGCCACCACTGTTCTAGGGAATGCTATGAAAAGAAGATATCCATTTTTTTTAACACAAACTGTCCTATGGTGTATTATAACTTGTCCAATGTCATTGTCACTATTGTTTCCTCTAAAATCAATTTTTTTAGGACTTTACTTCTTTTTATGCAAAAGTTTCATGATAGACAAGCTACTTTTTCACTATTTGATAAACATTTTCTCAACTCACTATTAAAGAGTAATCAAGAGTCCTGTCTCTAATTATCATTGTTCCACATTCTTTATAGGAAGTTTGATTATTATAGGCAAGAAAACCATTAAAAGAATAGTCTCAGCCCTAAGCGTGATGAAGAATGATGCATCCTGGCACTAGATATGATCTCTAATAAATCATTTGATTGGTCACAAGCAATTATTTGGGAATTGGAAGAGCAATGAAAAAGGGGAATATTGACAATATTTTGGCAGTATTTTATCCACATTACAAATATTTATATTGCCTTTAAATTGTAGACATACAAAACTGTCACTGTTTTACTATATTAATGTTTGTGTTTCATAGTGCACAATGAAACTTGGCACTAAGAAGCTTTCTGAGAAGTGTAATGTAACTTTTAAACTATATTTGGACAATACCCTTTTGAGTCAAAGAATAATTTATCTTTACTTGGGTGAAGCTGAATAATGAGACTTCCTCTGTGATTTTATTTATTGTATTTCATACTTCCAACATTATGTTGGCTTATTTCCAAAAATTGGTTTTTTAAAACTACATTTTAATACATACAATTATAATATATAAAAAAAATATTTTAAAATATTCCTTCCATCCATCCATCCACCCACCCATCCATCTATCCATCCATCCATCCATCCATCAGGACACAAGATAACTGTTAGCAGGACACATGATAAATCTAAAAACTGAATAGAAGGGGATCAGATTTGTTGTGAAGCCAGCAACAGAAACATTAAACTCAAAAAAATTAAGATCAAGTCAGGAATATGGAGAAAAAAATGTACTGAAAAAGTCCCCCTTGGTGTACTTACATGACTGGCAAAGGGGCAGCAGCATGTATACTGCTCACCTTTCATTCTAATGACACATTCCTCCTGGTCATGTGACTCAGAGGGGAAAATTTGAAATCTATCCTGTGCTTCCCATTCACAGAAACACATAAGAAATGCAACTTGAGGAGAAAGCAAACACACACACAGAGTCCTTACTTAACTACAGTATTTCTGACTAGCTACTTTGTTGCTAAGCAACATGGTTGTAAAGTGTGACATCATGTGACTGTGCTGACTTATGACAACAACTGTAAAAGTCTCAGATGCCATCAGCAGGTGAATCCTATATTCTTGTGTTTTTCCACAACAGAAATCCTCTAAGTAGGTTGGACAGAAATAGAGTGACTGCCTCAGACAGACCCCTGATTTTCATGGCCAGGGTGGACTAGAAGTTGTGTCTTCTCAGTTCTAGTTCAACCCTTTCACCATTACATCAAATTGACTGTAATTAAATCAATTGCTCATTAAATATTTTGCTATTTTCTTTTCTTCAGTGACTTCTGAAAGGATGCATCAGAGTGATGCAGTAATATTTTAATGTGAACTGCCTAGAACTCTGAGTAAGGTAGGCAAGATATGGGTTAACAACATTTTAAATGGTTTTTAAATAATAACTCCATGATCATCTCCGTTACCAAATTAAAGAGCAGCAAAAGAATAAAGGTGTTCTTCTGGAATCTGAAAGGGGGGAGAGGAAGAGAAATCACCTTACCAATTTTCTTCTGTTTAATCTTTTAGAAGGCTGCTACTTGCTACTCCTTTCTTACATTTTATAAAGATTCTCCCCTCTTTTTTTCTCTTGCCTGAGAAATGGCAAGGAAAGTCTTGGCCTGTTTTACCTAAATCCCTAAATATGGACCAATATTCAGCCTATTTTCAGTATAAACATCTGAATTAATGTTCAAACGAACATTGAAAACATCTCTGACTTTTAATCGAATCTTTTGTTGTTGTCTGGGAAAAGATAAGAAGATAAAATGCAAGCTGCACTTGACTTTGGTTTATGTGGAAAGGCAGGTGGACAAATATACAGGATCCTGCACAAGTTACCACCCATTAGATAAATTAAATTCTACTCCCATCACCCACAGCCAATACTGCCTAGAGGTGATGGGATTTATAGTACAATACTTCTGAAAGTGCTGTTGGGACATATGGCTACATTAGTTTTGCTAATGATGTGCTAGTCTTGACCATGTGACTTCCAGCTTTAGGTTTCTAGTGGTAATTCATAAAATTCTTTGTTCTGTGTCTGTTATTTTGGCTGCTAAAGTGAAACAGATTGTTCTATATTTCATATATTTTTCGCTGTGTTAAAATGTGTGAAAAATCCAGCTGCTACCCTGCATTTTATTATTCTATTTTTCCTAGGATATAATTGTACTCTTAATTAGCTAGGAAGGAATTAATATCATTTTACAGAGATGATCAAAGACTACAATTAATTAAAGGATTTCATTAACAAGTGAAACAATCATTATTTATGTTAAATACTGAGCCTCTTTTGTTGTGACAGTAAAAATGGGCTGCATTTCCCCAAAGTTACATTCCATTCACGGTTATCATCTCTTTAGACTACCAAGAATTAATTCCAATTCCTTTTTTCCACCAATGTACAGGAAGGTCAAGGAAACAAGCACTGCGAGCAGGTTAAAGTTCTGGCTTCAGATTACAGAAATAACAGGAGAATTTACTGCAAAAGTCGCTGCTCCTTGCTTTTTATTTAAAGTTTTGAAAGAGTTTGGCAGAGGCTTCCATGAACTATGCGCTCCTTATTTGGAAATAAAATAGTCCACAGAAAGGGAGGAGAGGAGAATTTCACATTTAGGGCTTGATGAGCTAAAGCAATATAGCACTTTAACTAGATGAAAAGATGGTGATATAACTCTGATGCTGAAGTTAGAAAGCCTTATATGATTGTTTCATAGGGGGCTGGAGACTTCCAACTTTGCAAAGGCTTCTTCCTACATGTCTCTCCTGGCCCTTCAATGAAGATCATCTGATTTCTGCATATTTCAACTGCATGTGAACATTTCATTAAAAAAAAAAAAAAGACCCACAAAACCTAATACAGGAACCTACTGTATCTTTTGCTCATTAACAAAAAACAGACACTGATAAACAGTTTATTTTTTGTTTCTGGAATGTATCTTTCCCAAGTAGGGAATCAGAAGGATGTCCTGACAGCTGTGAAAGAGAAAGTACAGAAAATGGGAGGTTATGTACTGTAGGGAGATGGCTGTTGGCTTCTGGCAGTGGAAAACAAACAGTGCTGGGTCATTTGAAAAACGAGAAAGCTATGGACGACCAATTAAAAACAGAGTTTCAAACTTCGTTGCTTATAATAATGCTATTAAGATTCATTATAGCATCAAGAATTGGCTGAAAACCAATTTATTTTAGCTCTAGTGTTCCTTAGTAGTGTTCTTTGTTATCACTACAACAAGAGTGGCTTTTATGACAAAGATAGCAAAGATGTTACAAAGAAAGATTTTGATTAACGTGGTGTTAACATTTATGGGGCATTAAGATGAATTGGACTTTTTGTTGATAAGAAATATTTTTCCTGAAGGCTTTTTGGACAAAATGAAAGAGTTGATATTGGATTTTTTTTCATTTGTTTGTTTTGGCTTCCTTATATAAATTTCTTAGAGTACAAGAAATCTAGATCTTTTATTCCTATCCACTTTTGCCTATTCCATTCTTCACAATACGGTGAACAATTTTTTACCTTCTGAAAATTAATAGAGAAATAAAACTGTCAAGTAGAACAAGATCTATATGAATCCCTGGCTTCTATTTTAACCTATATAAAATGAGTACTGAATTGAATACACTTATACAAAACACTACATTCAAAGGCAAATGTAAATACTTATTTCCTACTAAGATATCTGTATAGGTCACCTGCAGAATATTTTTCCTTCTGACATCTTCTAGACTTCCTTGGGCCATTTTAATACCTCCTGGGAGACAGGTGGCTTCAGTTTCATATCCCTGATCCAGATTAATCTGAAAGTGATGTGTGGCATCTAGAGATGTTCACATGATATTGAAGCTAAAATACAAAATTTAAAGAACCCAGTAAATAGTTGGACCTCTTAATAAATATTCTGTCAGATCTGTGAAGGTTTTCAAAGATTCGGTGCAGAAAAATGAACCCTACATTTATAGACTCAAATTATATCCTAAGTGGAGCTTGTCAAAACAGTTAAGACATAAATCATATTTTAAACTGAATCAGTTCTTATGTTAATAGTGTAATAGTTTCAATCTTGTCTTTGGAATTCCATATGTCTTAAAAATGAAAATGTGAGAGAGCAAAGGTAGAAATTTAAATGCATTCCACACCATTTAAATGGGATTCTGTGATTTTGTTTCAGTAATCAAACCAGTGTTCCCCCTTCAGTACTCAGCTATTCAGGAAGAGGAAACACAGTAGAAAACCTGACTATTCTGGTTTAGGTATTAATAATCATGCCTGGACTTTGTTGAATTAGAATCTAAGTTGTATATGACAGCTGAATGTTACTGGCACATGAAGAAAGCATGTTTTTTTCCCCTGTATATTTGGTTTTGGAATTATCTTGACTACTCTAGCTATGTGCATTAAAATTCCTTTGCTGAATTTTATTTTATTTGTATAATTGTTTAGTTGTCTCTGATTTGATTCTTGGGAGTTTGTTGTACATATCATTATTCTTTTTATACTAGGAACAGTCTTACATGGATAGCTCAAAACTTTTGTCTGGATAAACAGCAACAGACTTAGTAGGTAATTATGACTTCAAGCCACGACTTTGTAATTCTGATACAGTGTACAAGGAACCATTATTCTAAATAGAAATCATAATTGTTCGTGCAGGTATTGCCAATTGCAAATGCTAATGGATTGTCTGTATTTATTTTTGATTGGCACAATCTTATGGTCACCCATCTTATATATCCATATGGGTATCTTATCTCAACAAATAAACAGTAAAACTAAGATGCTGGCATCACCTCTTTTGTATAGCTCTTTTTGCGGCCCTGGTCTCATGGCTCCCAATGTCGCTACAAAGAATATTCTATTTTTTTCTAAATATTTATTTATTCAAGTTGTATAGCTGCTCATATAATAATAATATATTAATAGGAGGTTCTATTTGATTACAGAATTGCAATTGTTCCAATTTTCTGAAAGAGACCATGAGAAGATTGAATGATACAGGTGAATACCACAGTTCAGATGCAACAAAAGGAAAAGAAATATAAAAATAAATATATTTCAGTCAGGGAATGTCCTTTTGGGAAAAGGTCCAAACATAAAGAACAAACATAGAAGGTAGCTGGAACAGACTGCTTATGAAAATCAAAGCACACAAGAGGCCTACGCTGAAAAAATCAGCTTGACTTGAAATACAGGGGAATAATTTGTGTACTACGAGAAAACTTAGGTTGTTCAGTTCTTATTGCTATGTGCATTTATTATAACCGAGCACATTTCCAGATTGACTCAGTGCTTTTTAATAATGGTCATACCATTTTATGACCATGCCATTTTAATTTTTGTTTTATACTTCCTTAAACCTAAAAGAATGTATTAATTCAGCTTACTGAAAAATGCTTTTGCATTTAATTTGAAGGGGAGAATTTTTAATAATTATTTTAAGAGGATCAGTCTTTGTAAGTTTTTATCAGTTGGAAAGCAAAATTCGCATTTATATTCCTTGTGTACAATTTAGTAATCGTGGAATAATAATATGGGTGCTTGAATTTAGATCAGAAGTAGTTCTTCAAATGAAAATAAGGTTTCACACAATTAAACAAGGATGTAGAAGGGAGTTTAAAAGCTGATGGAAAAGAACAAAGAGTGACGCGCGCAGCCCATAGACGCAAGGAGAAGGAAAGACAACTGACAGCCCGCCCTACAGCTGATAGCCCTACAGCTGACTGTCCGCTACCTGCTACCTCTGAGCCAGTAGGTGGCGCTCGACCTAAGGTCTTCGTTAAGTCTTATGCATCAAGTATAGTCATTGGATTGAAATCTGCTAATGTTTAAGCTTATATCTTGGAATGTGGGAGGACTTAATGTTCCCCATAAAAGACGTAAGGTTTTTCATTATTTAAGACATTTTAATAATGACATTACATGTTTACAAGAGACTCAC